>NC_068365.1:24927419-25125885 GCF_020536995.1 Dreissena polymorpha | reverse complement strand
TGAACTTAATTGACAACATTTTACAATTCCATATTGATCTATGTATCGTTAAGCCACTGGTGTGGTTAGAAATGTGTATTGTGGCCCAGTTATCAGAAATAAAGGCTAATATTATATTAAGCATGATCATGTCTCTCACAGTATACGTATATGCCTCGCTATGACAACTTTTGCGTGTATGCGTTCCTCACAGAAACGTATTGTTATCTCTCAAAGGCAAAATAAAGAAAAAACAATTTAATACAGAGTCATGAGTGGCTGGATGTTTCCTTGAGGAAGAGGTAGTAACAACGGCACAACATGATCCGAACGCACAGTCGACATGGCAATGCACATTATTATGATATAATTAAATTCACGACTAGGCCAAGGAAACGATTAAAATCGAAAATCCATATATTAGATGACAGTTGAGAGTCGAGAACCTAATGTCGTCGGTCTCAATAAAATGACGCATCTTCACCTTGTGACAACCCCTTATAGCATACGGTACTCTTTATCAAATAACATTCGATTCTCGTTATCCCCAACTCGCGTATCTCGAAACTCTGCTTATGTCAAAGTAAATCCTATGTCCCAACTTCGATCATTATTTATCTCATACGGATTTTGATTTTTACATTGTATATATAAAAGCGATTTTCTTGAAAATCGGTTATCGTCAATTAATTTTGAGATGAATTTCATGTTCTTATACATGATTTTACCTGTAAAATCAACACCTGTAACAGCCGTAAGGTGTGGAAAGTAGGGCCCAAATGGCACAATCCGCAATTGCATACCGATAATCAATATATTGTTGTAAAGGTGTGGCAGTGGGGTTTCTGTCACAGGTTATTGTTTACTGCGTACATGACGGCCGGTAAATTTACCTCGTGTTACAATGCGGTTAAGGCCCAGTCTAACTATGATGCCGGCGGAGCTTTAGTGCGTGATCAGGCATCTACCGGGATGAACCGGGGCCCTACCGGGATGAACCGGTGCTCCACCGGGATGAACCGTTGACGACCGAGCACAACCGGGGCTCCACCGGGAAAGTATTAAAATGTTTAATACCTCCGGGAGTCACCGGGAAGGACCGGCAACGACCGGGGTGGCACCGGGAACAACCGGGACTGTACCGGGAACAACCGGGACGGCACCTTAGCTCCACCGGGGCCAAAACACACCCCGGCAGAGCTACAGCAACGCCGCGGTGGAGCCCCGGTGAATGCCGACAGAGTCCCTTTATAGCTACGTTACATAAGTAAACGGTGCTCTGACGGTGCCGTCCCGGTTGTTCCCGGTGCAGTCCCGGTTGTTTCCAGTGCCAAGCCGGTCATTGCCGGTCCTTCCCGGTTACTCCTGGTTCATCCCGGAGGTATTAAACATTTGAATACTTTACCGGTGGAGCCCCAGTTGTCCCAGGTTAACTGCAACCTGCATGTGATATGTCCTGAAATGGATACAGAAACTTCGTTGAGCAACCTATACATTATATTTGTACTTCGTTGCGCAACCAATACATACTCTGTGCGAAACCTATACATAAAGCGACTTGTAATTTCCTTCGAAACAAAGCATTTGAATAATTAAAATACATGTTCGT
The DNA here is from genome assembly GCF_020536995.1 of Dreissena polymorpha. Classification (NCBI taxonomy): domain Eukaryota; kingdom Metazoa; phylum Mollusca; class Bivalvia; order Myida; family Dreissenidae; genus Dreissena; species Dreissena polymorpha. The sequence continues at coordinate 25,124,297 of NC_068365.1, read as the reverse complement.
AACCTGTTTTGTACTTTAAAATGTGTAATGTACACCGAATCAAAGTAACATGTAATTTTGTTTAATTTAAGTTACCGTAATTGGCTATTTTAACAGAATAACCACCTTATGCATTGCTTCAAATAAAAATATTTCGATTTTAGCTCAAAATAAATTTAAAGGTTGCAACTACGCGCATTTGTTATTAGTTTGTTATTGAAAATAGGTACTGTATTAAAATAATGCTTTCGTAGTGAAACATATACCCGACGTCGTAGCGAAACGGACTACGCTTTGACCTCGTCAGCCCCCAGTGAACATCTCTTGTTTCGCTTTTTTGATATTTGTTATTTCCGTCTGTTAATTGCGCTTAACTTTTTAATCATTGTACTTAAAACATAAAACGAATGATTTTTTTATTGTTTTATAAAGCTTACTCAAACTGCAGCCAAACGAACACCAATTTGATCAACACCATGTCAATGAACAGATGTTTGAAAATTAATAAGAAGTTTGCCCTTTGATGTGATAATATTAATAATTATAATTGACATTAATCGAAACGGGAATTCTCAAAATTGAGTTATCCATAAAGAACGAAAGAAATTGTTCAGTTTATCAGCTGATACCAGTAGATCTTAGGCCAATAGACCTATGGGTTGCGTTAGTAACGTTCGTAAAACTATTTTAAAAGTATTTGAGATCATTTAATAAGACCATGTTATAATGGTATCGGATTAATCTGGATTGCTTTATTGAAAGAACAGAAATTCCAAATCATATGGAATCATAAACAAACACAAAAATTTATAATAACAAAACTACCAGGTATCATTAAAATGTAGCGTTGAGGTTGGAATTCCCTTACATTTTTGTACATATATTCGAAGTTATTTTAAAATGTAATAAGGATCATTACGCCGACAATCAAACATGCTGTTCCAGAAAGAAGGTTTAAACATAAGTTGTCTTAGAAAAACAAAAGAAATTGTTGAGCAGTTTGCATTTGTGCATACCATGTTGTCTTTAAGAAATGTAATAAAAATAATAAAACTTCAGTTTAATAAAACCATGATGGTTTTTAGAAGATATATATGTTCAATAGTTAATGCTCATTTGAATTAACTATTATTAAATTTGAAAACTTGATGGACACGTATATGTCACAGATGTTGTCCAAGTAGTATGCCGGGTACGACGTGGTCGTAAGTTTATATGATCACTACAATAAAATTGTATCAGAGTTTAATGCATTTAATTACAAAAGGCAGTACAATGAAATGAATAAAGACATTGCATAATTATTAAATGTTAAACACGTCATATAAAGTCCGGTTTGTTTACAATCACTTGCGTCTAAATATATCAACAATATTTCTGGCTTAACAAGATCTAGTACACGTAATGGTCTATAATTACATTAAGTATATTACCTTAACGAAAATTCTGATCAGTATGTGTACTTTTTTCGTTTCAGTACTAGAGTCTATTCCTGACATATGTGCTCTTGCTACAAGCACAGTTTTTATCCGGTTTCTTCTTGACAATTCGAGGGTCCTTAGCATGCACGTCAGATTTGAGGATAGACCAGTTTTAACAACGACATGCGTTACCTTTGTTACGGATCTTGTTCGTACTGCGGACGGAATCATTCATGAGATCAATGGTGCCATAGAACTGGTAAGTACAGACCATGATAAACTTGTATTTGAACATGGTTACTTGCTTTAAGTATTAATTGAAATCATGGTAGGTATAAATATGCAAATCATCATTTTGCCCCCCCCCCCCCCTCCCCGAAACGAAATACTGGTATATTGCGTTCGTTGCAGATACACAGTGCGTTTTCTTGGTGCGCAACTGCTAGATCAAACGATACGTTTGAAATGGAATCACAGCAACCAAATCATGCTGGAACAACTCCAGTAAAATATTTCATAATTTTCTGTTTTGATTTCATTTGCCGCGTCTTTTAATATTACAATACGATCGTCTGCATACATCCTTTTTTCTTAATATTTTCGATCATTTTATTTTGTTATTTCAGACGCTCTTTATTTGGCACACAAAACATCGCGAGAGTCATCCGGTTGTGTTCGAAACATTCTGAGTGATTTAGCGCTATCTCCTGACCCTTTTGCCGAATTAAAACCGTTGCTGGAAAACTTAGAAATAAAAATTGTGAGCTTTGCGTGCAACGTTGAAATCGGGATGAAATTTTTGGACATTCCAATACCTCTTCACGATTGGACTTCGCCGACGGATTCCTGCGAAAATCCTTTGAAAACTGTTAAAATGTGTAAGCTTCTAGTAAACACATATCATATGTTTACTGTAATTCAACGTTATTTGATTGCAATAGGACAAAATATGTAATTCTTAGAAAAAAATGAGATAAAAGAGGACCGCTTTCACACCACATACATAATGAAATTCGTTTTTTTGTCATTCAATGACATATGATATTCTCTGATTGCGATCTTGGGTTATGTATATATACCAATATTATAAATGTTTTCATTGAATTTTCATGTATTCGTTTTTACAGAAAGATGCTCATGAATGTGTTGTTGTATCACCTCATTGTTAAAATACCTTAGAGATATCATGCTATTTCTCACACTCAACAAAATGTTAAATGGTTACGTTTTCTTGATTGACACAGGTTTCAGGTCTAAATAATTAAGTTTACTACGAACATGGTGCTTTATAACTATCCCTGGTGTAATCCGTATGGATCAGATTTTTTGTATATGGTGTATTGGGACTTTCCTTGGGCACCCTGGTTAAAAAATAGAATTGTCGAGTTTTTCAATGACAGTTAACATATTCTGTTTACGTGGGCTTTTTCGGCGTAGCTGTTTAACGTCACGTTTGACCTTAGATGACCTTCATTCATGATAGGTCCCAAATGAATAAATCCGAATTGTGCATTGGCTTATATACAAAAAAAAATCACCGTAAACATTGGATGCATATCATTTGAACTGAAATATCAATAAATTGTAAATTGCATGTAAATTACAATAAATTAAAAACTGTTATGATACAAAACATCCTCTAAACATTACATCGAAATGTTTTTCCTTAGTTTACGAAGCAGTATAGCATTAATCACATGTCTCTACAATTAAAAGAAGCTATTGTTTACATGCCGTAACGGTCACACTAAACACTACGAAACAGGCTAGCTAGATTGCACTTTACCGGTACGCAGTTGTTTACCACTATCGACAAAGCGGGGATTTGGGGGCGGTAGCCCCCGATACAAAGGAAATATATAGGTGTTGGAAATAAATCTGTCTTTGATTTATTCTAATCCATGTTAGCGTTTATTAGTGTAAATATGTTTCTTTGTACTTTGTTTGTTCATTTTTTATTTAAAGTTCTGTCTTTCTGCAAAAAATCATATCACTATGATGCTTGCAATATTGAGTCTTTTATGTTAACATTCTACTAACATCTTTACACATTATAACACATTATATTTTATTTCATTTCATTATGTTCATAGTATTTCAGTGGCGAGTATGTTTTCGTTCTTATTGAAACTAATGTATTACTCGTTCAATTATGAAAACCTAGTCATTACATTACTTATTGACAATAAAACATACACTTTCACCTCTTCTTGTCCTTCACTTCTTATTCAAATTTGTAAATTCAGTAAAATTGTCTTATTATCACACACTACCTTCATTAAAATACATGGTTGCTTCATTCCATCTTCTTTCACTGGTCGCAAACATTTCAACATCAACGCCGTATATCTTTTAAAAAATATTTCTTGTTTATTTATTATGTGAGATTCTTACATTAAGTTTTGTTGTAATTATACATATTTTCATTTCATTTTTTGCAATCATAGTGTTTTGATAACAAATGCGGTGGTATTGTTGTTGTTATTCGATAAGTATGCTTCGAATAAAATGTTAACTTTTTGACAAAATTCGTCAGTCAATACTGAATGATCTATTCCAGTCACCATAAAGAACAAGTGGATTGCACATTCCCTTGCCTTGCACAAATTATCAACGCACAATTGTTGTTGCAATTCGGGATCAACTTAATAAAATGAACTGGGCAGAATGAAAACATCCAAATGCACAAATTGTTTTTAATGGGTCTTGTTCACAGAATTTAATTTTTTTAATAATAAAAGAAACTTACTTACAAAACTGTTTTAGTTTGGAATAGTTTATTGGTTGTAATAACAAGAAAATTATTTAAGAAGGCTTCGCTCAATTGGGGTCGAACCCGGGACATCTAGAAGCAAAAAGCAAACACGCCCCCCACAACAGGCTTTCAAATTTAAAAAAAAAGTAATACGAGATTTTGATCAATTGATGAAAAGCGTTACAACCGCATAATTAGTTTAACGATTTGGATCAATGAGTATCCATAACAATAAACTGATACTTTATCACTTAGTCATGAGTGTTATTTTGCTTGTTGGAATATAGTGCATACATGTTTTTAATCTACCAAGTTGTTTTAGAACTAAACATAACAGAGAGACAAAATTACGCGATGGAAATCTTCAACATATTTATAACACATTTTACTGTCAACTCTATGCTAGTGTAGTTTTCACGCCTAAATACAATAAGGTGAAAGAATACTTGTCATATGTCTCGTGCAACCTTATGAGTTATTAAGTGTGACCAATTTTTATATGTACATGTATATGGAAGAAGCAACATTACTGGTGTAAAAAAGAAGTGTTGTTGTAATGTGAAATAACATGTATAGTAGCTTGTCAAAATTATTGGTAGATTATTGTCAAAGAAAACATTTTTACGTTATTTCAATTGAATGCAAACACCGTTAATTGACTATAGAATTTCAGAGATCGCTGTTCATTAAATAATATGAACTACCGTGTATACCAAATACGAAAATATCAAAGTCAAAGATTTGTTATGAATATTGCGTAGTGCGTACGCGGTTGAGATTTTTTACTAAAACTACAACAGTTTACATTGACATTGGGAGACCACCATCCACTCGACAGATTCATAAGGTTTTGCTACGTATGACCGGCCTTGATGTCTAAGCATAATTTTTATTAAGCACATGTAAAATAGTAGCTTTATAAATAACGTATTTCAATTTCAACTTCAACGAGATACTCTTCAACGTCTCAAGGACATCTACTGAAGAGGACTAAACGATCTGCAAATTTAGAGTGCGGAGTGCTTCTTAAAACACGAATATAATAGCGTTCGCCAACGTATAATACACTGTGCAACCAGTAGAATATAACCAAGTCAAAGCATTGTCTCCGTTGTTGCAAAGTCTGCCAATTGAGTTCATTGATGATTGATGTTTCACTATCCGGCTGGTTTGGGTTGAAAGGCGTGTTCGCTACGAATCTGGCAGCATTACGATGTACTTGTTCGATTTGAATCAGTTGAGTTGTTTGTTTGTGAGTAGGATTCCAGATGGGTGAGGAATATTCCAACTGTGGTCTAACTAATGATTGATAAGCTCTTTCTTAAACTAGTTTGGGCATTTGTTAAGGTTTCGTTTAATAAATCCCAAAGTTTGTGAAGCCTTTCCAGTTATTTTTTCGATGTGAGTGTCAAATTTCAAGTTGTTGTTCAATTCAACGCCTAAATATGCACGGTGGTATACAGTTACTCAAGTTTCACCACTTATGTATCATCATAGATTTATAACGTTCTTTGTTGGATGTGTTGGAGATATTCATTATTGCAAATTTTTTTCACACTGAATTCCATCTGCCATGACTTACTCCATTCTACAATTTTATCAAGATCTTGCTGAAGTTTCTGTTGATCGGCTGGAGATTTAATTACACGATAGGTTACACAGTCATCTGCGAATAGTCGTACTACAGAGGATTTGTTATCAGTAGTATCATTAATGTACAGTAAACACAAGAAGGGGCCGAGGACAGTCCCTTGAGGGTACTCCTGATGTTACGATGGGTGTTTCTGATGTGGCGTCATGTACAACAACTTTATGGATCCGATCTGCTAAAAAAACAGTTAATTCATCGCCTGGTGTCATGACATAAAATTCCAACCTTGATGACAAACGTTGGTGAGAGACCTTATCGAAGGCCTTCGAAAAATCCAAAATGGCCTTATCTATCTGTTCACTGGCATAATCTTCATGCAACTTGTACATGACATTCATCATGATAAATGGGTGATGTCGTCCAGTCGTCCCTGTGGTGTATCAAGCAGACACAACAGTGACCAAAGGTAGGTCACTAGGTCAAACTAAAGATTATGCTTGTTAACGCGTTTTCGTGCACAATCATCAAGACATTTGTCTTTAGACACCTGTTCCTATGATCTCTTGGAAGAGTTCAAAAATGGTTCCGTTCGTCCAAAAACGTTGCCGCCAGAAGGCGGAGCAATATTTCTTACATTATAAGGATTCGATGACAGCTAGTGAAAAATATCAGAGTTATATGTTTTTCCCCCATAGTCATGAATATTGCTAAGATTTTTATCCCACAACTTAATATGTTTCCATTTTCTTTTCTTAACAACCTTTATATTATGATATCTCACTCAATGCCGTTAAAACGTATTGCACCAAGTGGATGTCGAAATTTTCTTATTCATTTCAAAAACTAAAATAAAGGTAATTTAATTTTATAAAAATGCTGTCATTTTAAACTAAATTGATTTTTAAATGTCGAAAAGGTCTTTAACGATTATATAGCAGTACTCACTACTCATACAAGTGATATCAGAAATAATCTGTAATAGCATAAATAAAAAAAAACGTATTGACGGTTAGGTCACATTTCAAAACATCTAATTCGCTGACCACAAGTTTTTCATTACAATATGCAGCATAGATTCACGGAGGAAAAAAAAGACATACATAGACAGAATACATAAACAGTCGGATTGGCAGTATGGGTAGTGCCGATGAGCACGGTTTGAATTCCGTTAGATGCACATTTTTTTCATTATTTTCTCATACTTGAGGTTGTTATAGGTCATTCGTTAAGGACGCTGCTTTGTTTCAATTGATAGCATTAATTGACATAATCAAATCGGCAGCAATATGTAAAAATTACGAATAAGATATGAAGTCCATTTAAAAAGAATGCCTCTGTTAAAATAGCAGAAGTCTGCTGGCCAAGATTCAGCTTTGCCAATAGCACTATAGCAAGGGTCTTTTTGTTAATAAATCTATTTCGAAAAATGTACACTATTTGTAAACAGAAACTTGTATTTTGAAATGAAATCGAAATAACAGAATGGTATTCAGCACATCGCACGAATATAGAGAATAATAGGTTAGTGTTGATTATAGATCAGGTTTATATCATGCGAGGCTTAGAAAACAAAAAGCACGAGCATGATAAACCTGATCTATAATCAACACAAATCTATTATTCTATGTATCCCACTTTTTGATTCAGTAAACCTTTTTATTTAAACAAAATAAGTTTAACTGGATAATTTCTCGAGATTTATGACGTCATTTAGTCGAAAAAATGACGTCATTTCGTGCCGTGGTTTATAGCAGAGATTTAATCAACGGGGCTTTAATCAACCGAATTCGCTGTAAAAGAGGGATAAACTACATCATATAAACACATGTACATGTCTGTAAAAATCTAAAGTTACAATAAAACTATAAAAGAAAAACTGTGAGTACGCTGCATTCTTACCTATATGTGTATTAACGAGTTGAAAAGGCTCCGAAAGGACACCGTAGAATGTGTGTTTATTTCATTTCCACATTCTATACATAGATGGTGACGTCACTACGTTATTGTCACCTCTATGCTTAGACGCATCGCATTCCCCTGGTTTGTGGAATTATGCTTCCGCCAAAGTAGTTCTGCATAGGAATGACAATCTTAATAATGAAAGAAAAATCGTTGTTATTGTGTGTTTAAAACGTAATGTTGTTAAAAGAAATGTTATTTAATCATGTTTAAATGCGATTGTGCTTCTCTATTAAGACTGATAGCGATTATCAGAAGCACGATTACCTGACCTACTTTCGCTTTCACTTTTCACTCGTAAAAGAAGTGCTACCCACAATTCTTTTCGCGTGAGAACACAGGTCAGTAAGACCGGTGTGTACAAAATGTCATTTCCCAATCTCTTGCACGACGGTTACATTACATTCACCTCTCAATCTCTTGCACGACGGTGACATTACATTCACCTCTGTGTTGGGCTCAAAACGGACTATTGTTATGAAAGCGTCTCATTCATGTCATGATCATTCCAGGCGTTCATCATTGAGGTTACAGTATACTAAAGAATCTCTTGCACGACGGTTACATTGCATTCACTGCATTAAAGAAAACCATCTCATACCATGATATATTATATCAGTCTTAATTCATTATTATAAAATTGATATGTTTTTTTGATGTTTCGAAAACAACATACATACACACGTCGAAACAATTCCTAACGTCACTCAATAAAAATTATGTTCAATTGTTTACATTTGTGAAGTGCGTGGAATGATTCCATCTGCGTAAATGGGCAATAAAATAGTTCCAAAGAGTTGCATTAAAACTCGCAAGTTTTTGCACGATTTATCGTACATTTAAAAGTCTTATTTCTTAATTTATTGCATGCGATCTTAAATATCCAATCAAATATACATTTAATGCGTTTGTTCGGTTGACCTATTTTATAGGCAAAGTGGCAAACCGAGCATTTCGCAGAGTTGTATGTGAGAGCAAGGAACGACAACTCTGCGTGGAGATAGATTCACCTCTGTGTTGGGCTCAGAACGGACTATTGTTAGGAAAGCGTCTCATTTATGTCATGATCATTCCAAGCGTTCATCATTGAGGTTACATAATACTAAACAATCTTTTGCACGACGGTTACATTGCATTCACTGCATTAAAGAAAACCATCTTATACCATGATATCTTATATCAGTCTTAATTCATTATTATAAAATTGATATGTTTTTTTTTTATGTTAAGAAACCAACATACATACACACGTCGAAGCAATTCCTAACGTCACTCAAAAAAAATATGTTCAATTGTTTACATTTGTGAAGTGCGGGGAATGATTCCATCTGCGTAAATGGGCAATAAATTAGTTCCAAAGAGTTGCATTAAAACTCGCAAGTTTTTGCACGATTTATCATACATTTAAAAGTCATATTTCTTAATTTAATGCATGCGATCTTAAATATTCAATCAAATATACATTGAATGCGTTTGTTCGGTTTTACCTGTTTTATAGACAAAATGGCAAGCTGAGCATTTCGCAGAGTTGTATGTGAGAGCAAGGAACGACGACTCTGCGTGGAGATTGGTCATTTCCATGTATTGAATTATGTAGTTTTACTTTCGTTTTCCATATGATTTGGGTCGAGAAGGTAGAACAGGTTAAACTGATCAGCAACTTTATTGTTCGGAAATAAATCGTAAGTACTGGTATTGTGTAAATTTATTTGACGATGGTCATGCTTTGTAAACGAGTTTTTGTTGATTTTAACACTACACTACTGTACATGGTTGATTCAGTTTTGTATTACAGTGGGAGGGGCATTGTATGATTTCCGGAAAAAAAGGTTGTAATGTCGTTATACTTTATCTATCGTATATATAGTCATGCGATGTGATGGTAATTGCAATGTCCTATATTGATTTTTCATATCTAATTTATTATTTTCATTGTAATAACATAATATTACGAAACATTTTCTAAAAGCTTCTTCAGCATTTTCAAAAAGCTTCTTCAGCATTTTTCAGCATTGTCGATTAAGGTCTGATTTCTGGAAAATCTACTTGTCATTTCGGTCACATGCATGTGATGATTTTATGTTCAGGTATAGCTAGTATTTATTTTAATATTTAGTTCAAAGGGTTACACTGATTTTGTTTCACTTTGTAGGTAAAATAGTTAAGATATTTGAGAATTCTAATCAACTCGCAGGTAAAATAAATACTTTTGCAATGGCGCATGAAATCTGACCTAGACCGTCAGGTAGACTTACACTAGCAAATTAAAGTATTAAAAAAATGCATTATCCTTACCATCAGTCCTATACTTCAATATGATAATAATACTAAACGCAACTTATTATAATGCAATATAATGTATTCATTTCATACGAACACATCGTTTTCAAATACATGTAGAATCACAACTTAAAGAAGAATATCTTATATAACGGAATGATTTTAAGTGAAGTACACTTTACGAAAGTTTACTTTGCACCCCTTGAAAGAGAATTCTTTTACGTTTTTTTCGTTGAACCTTTAAGTATATAAGAGATATAGCATAAACATGAAAAACACATTTACCTTTTTTTTAAATAACGACCCAATTAGTTACTTAAAGGCGTCAAAAGGTTGTTTGTCTCTTGTGACCCTTAAACGTTTGTTTTCGTATTTCGTATTCCAGGTGAGTTTTTTTATAATGTTTCAGTAGCACTCATTTTTGAAACATTCGGTCATGTGCACTTTAAAGAAGCAAAGCTGAAAAAAGGTTTTGAAGGTGTCTTTACTCTATTGCATATTACCATTAAGTTGGGAGTTTTAAAAAAAGTAAACGAAACATGTTGATCCGACCTATTTACCCGTATTGTTGTCTTTGCCAGTGTAAACAAATGGCTTTGAGGCCTCACAACTTTGCCACAGACCGAGCATAATGTTGGTTGGGTCTTCTGGTTTATCGTTAAATCGATAATGAACTTGTTCGGTGTGTACTTGTCAATTGAGTTAGGCGCTTTAAAATGTTCAGCCTGTATTTAGCTTAATGTATTTACGTATTGATAAATTTGCATATACACCAATAACTAGGTATATCTACAATGTGAAGAAAGTTGTAGTTTAAAGGCTATTGCTGGACGAATGCGATCAATAATATACGTATGTTATCAGCACATCATCCCACGTGCTGTGACAAACAGTGATATAGGGATATATTTAGCAATGGTCCTTTTCAAGAAATGTAGTTTCGTTTTTCAATTGTTATCATAATGTATAACAGTCTTTGATGGACTAAACAACTCAGAGCATATCAGTAGAATAGAAGGTAAATTAGCCGTGTAACGTATTGTAAAACCAATGTCGTGAATACGTGATTTTTAAATTGATCGAAAAAGCAGTTGACATTGTTGTGCACTTGAACTCATATGTAGGCCAAAATGACATTGGAGAAGGGTATACGCCTGAAATACTTTGTATGTCCCCCACCACTATAGTGGGGGACATATTGTTTTTTCCCTGTCTGTTGGTTTGTTGCTTTGTTTGTTTGTGTGTTTGTTTGTTTGCGTCAAACTTTAACATTTGCCATAACTTTTGCAATATTGAAGATAGCAACTTCATATTTGGCATGCATGTGTATGCATGGTCAAGGTCATCCTTCAAGGTCAAAGGCCAAATATGTGGGTAAAAATCGCTTATTTAATGTACACTTTTGCGATATATTTTTCATATTTAGCATGCATGTGTATCTCATGGAGCTGCACAATTTGAGTGGTGAAGGTCAAGGCCATCCTTCAAGGTCAAATGTCAGATATATGGGGACATAGTGTTTCACAAACATATCTTGTTACATTGGCGACAAGCTTACAAGCAAACGAACAAGTTTGACAGTTCAGCCAGTTACGTACAAGGAATGGTATAACACGGGATTTTATGCGCCAGTTTCTAGTTTGTATAATGTTATATATGAATAAGTATTTGATTATAATACCGATAAGTTTAAAATGGAATAAAGGATTAACTTAAATACAAAATTATATTATTAAAACTTCTTATTCGTGACATATTTAACACAAAACGGTTATCTCGTATGTATCTTTATAGTCGATTACATTGTCTGATATAAATAATTATCGTTGGCATAAACTAGCTGGATCCTTTTTGAAAGTACACAACTATGTTTTTGCTGAATACGCATGTTTTAAATTTCTATCTATGAAACCGATATGTTTCGCCGACATATTTCTGGCATTAATATTTTTAATTACTTTTTATATATGAAAATGAAAACGTAAGGTATTCAATTGTCTTAATAGGTTTGAGCATTAATAAAAGGTCTCTCCTTCAATTTGCATAGCCATTGATATTGTCCTCGAAGATTGATGCAATTATATAAAGGTTATGAAACTTTAATTTTTCTTCCGATTTCACGAGCCTTGATTTACATGCATTATTTATAATTATTTTCCGTTCGAAGAAGTAAGGGTATGTAACCGTTCAAGTACATAAAAATAACAAGGCTAGAATATCTCAAAATATATCAACATGCATATAAGGCATTTTTTCTTATATTTGTCTTTGCCCCACCCACTTATGTGGTCTTGTATGTCTTAATTATTGATCTTATTCACATGAAATAGTGTATTATTATATTCCTTAGCCCAATATGTGTGTATACATGTAATTAGGATGATAATTGTATCTATACCGCCGTTCAGGTACAAATTGAAACATGTCATAAGCCAAAAGAACTTGTTTCTTTTGTACCTATTTTTTTTATAGATATAGTCATTTTTTTCTTTACATATATAATATTTCACCAAAAAAATATTTGTCTAATAAGAATAATATCTTCTTAATTGCTTAAATTAAAAAGCTTACCACAATCATACCAAAAATATGTATTGTGTGTGTCGTTTGCAAACAAAAAGGTATTTTTTAGGTCTTTGGTTGGCCATCTTGCTGGCCAACTTGGATTTAGACCCCGTGGAAGAAATGGTTTTCTGGGGAATTACAATTTTATTTTACCCAATACAATGTAGAACTTAAATGGCATATTAGAAAAAAGCCTTACAATCATGCCCGCTGGACCTTTGATCCTTCTAGACTTATTGATTTTGAGGTACATGTTACATTGGGATTATTAAAAAAATAAATGTGTATGTTGAAATGAATGGGATTTACTCAAGAGAAACGGAAGACGCCGATTTACTATGAGGATAACATGTCAAGATCAACTGGTCTTCACACGTGAGATGCGATCTAAACGAATTAGTATTTTGGAAGCTCACGAGCAAAGGAGAATCCTATCAACTAAAAAGTATATAGGTCAAATGTTAAGGTTGCACTGGTTCGTCGCATGAAAACTTATTTCTCGATTAACAATTGTGTTACCGCAGAACATCTAACCGGCTAGTGCGTAGCTGTTTTTTTAACCGGACTTCCAACACTTTAACTTAACAATATTAAAGACATATCAAGGCATACATGAACTATGTCAAACGTTCCCCATGTTTATTCGATTTAATTTACATGAAATATTTACAATTTCTGCAGAACTAATGTTTGATATCATTTCTCACTAGGCTGACTTCGTTTAAGGAAAACACAATTATTTTGAATGCGGATGCCTTCATTATTGAAGATCCATACACAGTTGTGAATGCAAATATCAGTAAATGATAAAACTACCATAAATGCTTACAAACAACGCTAGACCCGTTAAACCTGTCAGCATGTATATTGCTTAATGTTTTTGCATATTGATACAACTATTATTCACAAGGCTTACAAACCAATATCGACATAGGGGTATCTACACTGCCTGGTTAGTTAAAGTTTAAATATTATTGCCGCACGTTTGTAATCAATACATTTAAGCATGAATAGAGGTAACTTTCGAAAAGTCGACGTTTTATTTTGTGTTCTGTCTTTAATAAAGAGTTTATTACGTGTAACTTGAGACTTCTCATACTAATATGAATTGTCATCACAGCACCATACCCCATGCTGTGGGACTCATAGTGATAGGAATATTATTAGCGGAAGACATGTTTTTAGAAAATATAGTTTCGTTTTTCAATTGATAAGTATATCTCACTGTGATTGACTATGCAACTTAGAGCATAAGTTCAGAACAGAAGGCGAATAAGTCGCGTACTTATTATGTAAAAATAATGTTGTTAGTAATTGATGTTTGAATCCCTCTTTAATGCATTGTGCATCGTTGTGCACTAAACCGCTTAAATTTGACCAAAGTGACTTATAAACGATAACATATTTTCAGAAAATGGTTGTATCTTATTTTTCTTCCTTGTCGATTTCTTGTCCGAAATAAATATGTATCGTTACTAAACTAGCTGGATTCTTTCGGTAAGTAAAATCCTATACAAAAATATCCGTTTTAATTATATGTGTTTATGAAATCGTTTGTTTAAATTTGTTTGCACATTTCAACTTTTTATTAACATAAAAATGAAACCATAATAGTTACGATTGTTAATATACTTAATGTGTTAATTATAAGTACAAGTGAAAGGTTTCTTATTGCATATTCATTAGTATGCCACGAACAAAAAAGAATTTTCGAAAACAGATGCATTTTATTAAAGTTGGTTCATCGAAGGGATTGGATGTAGCTTGTGTTAATTCTCGTTGTACTTTCTTTTTCATTAGCCTTGCTTTACTGCCATATTCATATTTATTTAACATGCCAAGAAGTTGTGGTATATTACCGTTCAATGTTGGTTGGTAGGTCTGTTTGAATTGTTGGTAGGAACTTATTTCACCCGAAGACCGAACATTCTGTTTTCGCTCGATGCATAGAAAGCAGCGTCACCCTCGAGCTTTTAAATTTGTTATGTTTTGTGACGGGAAATAAAAGGACGACCTATATTGATTTCGAGGGAACTTGAAACTTTCGTAGGGGATTATAACATGAACATGTGTTGCCTAACGATATAAAGAGAGCAGCGTTATTATTGCGCAATATCCGACGAGTTGAAGAAAGGTTTACATGGCGAGGCTTGCCGAGTCGTGTAAGCCTTTCTGAGACGAGTCGGAAAAATTAAAGTTCACAATCAAACTAACATAGTATTTTATTTATTCTACAATATTTTTTTAATTTGCGTAGTAATATTAGAATTGTTTGTGATCGTTCCCGTTAACGCCACTCGAAATAGTCCAAAAACAATTCCACGCAAAAGCAGAGTAACAAGACAAAATATCGCTATATGCCTCGATTCAAATTTAATCAGAATTCCAAATATTACACACTCAAGTGGAACACATACGATTTTGTTCACACTAAAATTCCAGTTCCACCACTGCAAAATACACAAAAATGCTGTCATTTTGAATTTACTCGTCAAGCATGATTCAGCATTTATCCCCGCAATAGTGTTAGCTTTAGTCTATAAACAACTCGTCTTTTTACACAATTTTACTAACTGGCATAAAATGTTAAACATCTACTGGTTCTTGTTCTATTCACCAAAATTGTGTAACAAACATGTTCGTTTTCTTCCAGTTTTGCTTGCTTCCACGAAGATAAAAAAATTCCATGAAATTTCTGCACACCCTTTAAAATGCATCCTTCATCGCCATCAATCTTTTCCATTTGAAAGCACTTGGAGTAAGCAGGCAATTCTTTGTGGATAGACATTCTTCGATCGACTGACAAAAAACGACTTATTCATGAAAGAAATTACTCTTTTTAGTCAACATCGCTTTCCTTCGAAAAGTTAAAGAACAATTCACTGACACTTTTCTAAATCCGTCAATTGTTTAACAATACATCGCGTTATTGGAATACATTCGACATTTACAGAAATCGAAAATTCAGTCTCACCGGATTCATTCAAGTAATATATTCCAACACGTTTATTCACATTGTAACACACACACTCGTACCAAATGCAGACATTATGTCATTAGGTCTATCTGTGTAGTAAAATAAGCTCTTTTCTAAAATATTAGGAATTGTGTAAGCTTTTTAGCGTCGCAGTAAGAGTGTCTGGTTACCATGTCTGGGAAACACTAGTTCAGTTCCTCGTTTGGTTCATGATTTTTTCTTTTTAGCTTAACTAATTTAAAGAAACGCTGCATTTGAATTGATTTTATTTATATACGGTATATTGATTTGAAAATAAAGCATTTAATTTATATTTAAATCTTAATTTAAGAACAAATAAAATATCTCGATACATTTTAACTACTTACTTCTTAATCGTCTAAAAGTCTTCACTGCGTTTGACCTTTAGCCAGACTGAGAGGTGAAAAGCAAAAAAGTAGTCCCTATGTACATGTACTTGCCGTTGGATGAAGGCAACCTGTTGAATAAAACCTTATCTTTATTCAACGGTCGTTATTTGCTATATAAAATCATTAAGCTGTAGGATAAAATGTTGATTACTAGTATACTACCATTTAAATTGCACTTGCAGTCGAATGTAATGTTTTATTTATCGTATTTCAGTCTGAGATGTAACAAACAGCAGCTATGAAGTGCCCAAATGCCGACTGTGGGACGGTGCAAAGTGAGGGGAAATTCTGCATCGAATGTGGAACACAATTTGAGCCAAGAAAAACAGAGCTTATAAACTGTACTGGAAAAGATGGCGATGGTAAACCATGCGACGCAGCTATCAAATCGATTCAAAAGTTCTGTTTTAACTGTGGCAGAAAAGTTGACCCAAACGAGTTTATTATTGGGAGTTGCCAACAATGTGGCGCAGAATGTCCTGTTACCGAGAGGATGTGCAAGGTGTGCTTAGAAACCGAGTCAACAGGTAACACATATATTTTTTCAGCATCCATATTCAATGTAATAAAAAGTGTAATTATGCACAACACTTTGGTTGCCCAATTGTGTGTTTAAAACCAAACTGCGTTACTTTTTTGCATGGCTTCATGTAGTTCCATACCAAACAAACACGCCGCCAAAGTTATTTTATAGATACTATTTTTCCAACTGACATGACCAGTTATTACAGATCAATCAGAATGGGAAACTGTTAATTGAGTTTAACTTAATCGTTACTTTTTATCGCATTGATAAGCACATTTCATTGGATATACATATTATTGCACAAGTATTTGGAAGTTCCCACGTAAAATGTGCATCCATAACAGGTGGGATATTTTTAAAAACTAGCATTCAAGTTTATTAAAATCGAGTTGAGTTTATTGAAATTTTAATTCATACTGTGTAAATACATTTAGCTGTACTTATTACACTTCTTGTCATGAATCTGTATCAAACAATAATCCTTTCACAAGGGCTAAGAAAAACAGATCGATACTGGTTTATATGAACTTCTTGTGTATGTCATCCGTTTCCCTATAATTGTTGTTTATCAACAGGCGAAGGGGACTCTGTATCGATAACAATCACGCACACAGAACCAAACAGTGGCGATGATGACATATCAGTTAATAAAAATTCTGCTATGGCTCAAAGTAAGGAAACGTCTGATGCTCAGGAGGATCAACCTCAAACATCTTTTTTGGAGAGTAATCCAGAAGAACATTTGGAGAATAAATCAGAAGAACCCCTGCAAAGTACAACAAGTACGCGTCATGATGGACCTGAACCAGAGGTTATTCAGGTGGAAAAGAGTGATACCATTATAGAAAATCAGATACAGAATGACATTAGCAAGCTTGTTGCTATATCGGACAATCCTGTAAAGATTATTGACGATAAGGCAGATGTTCAAGAACAAAAAACAAACTTGAGAGGTTACGGAAAGTATCCCATTCTACGATCAATCTCGTTAGCATCGGGTAATGCTGCACCCTCTTTACAGCCACCAACTTCAGAAATCAAAGATGAAAATTCCTACAAGATTGAAACTGAAGTAAATACTGACAGTGTTACTGACTTCGGTAAGCAAAAACGTTGTTCATTTATAAGCATGACCAACATCTAAATAGGATATATTAATTGACAGGTCGATTTGTTCAAATGTTCTATGCTGACCGTCTTTTCTTTTCCAAAATAGTTGCCCATAGGTTTTAAAGGGGCCTTTTCACAGATTTGGGCATGTATTGAAGTTTGTCATTAAATGCTTTATATTAATAAATGTAAACATAAGATCTAAAAAGCTCCAGTAAAAAAATCAAGAATAAAAAAAGTAACCCTCAACAGGTTTCGAACCACTGACCCCTGGACTCCTCGAGTAAAAGTTCACCTCTTAGACCACTCGGCCATCAGTACTAATACAATGAAGGATGTATTTTATACTTCATACAGGAAATCCTTGTAGTTTCACAAAATAAAACGTCAACAAAACTCTCCAAATTATTCAATCGTTTCGCGTTGCAACGCTTTATAATTTTCTGGTTTTTAAATAGTCAAAAGATGCATATCATGTCTATTTTAGAGCATGGTAAATGTTCAGTATTACTGTTTCCTCACAAATATCATAATTAAAACGAAAATTTGCGAATCTGAAACAACTTCTTTTAATTTTGTCAATTTACCAAAACGTGAAAATGCCCCTTTAACACTGCAGACAATTGATGAACAAGTATGTAACTTGGCCCAGATGTTTGATGCAATAAGAGTGAATGTATCATTTAGACATCGGGCCTCTAAGTCAGATTTGAAAGCTTCTATTAGAAGTCAAAGGCAAAAGTTGACAACGTGTCCTTATTTTCCTCGTCATGCATTTTAAAATAATCCAGACGTATAGAGTTTATCTGATTGCGATGCACAATCTAGAACAATCAATACTAATTTTGGAGAGACATCTTGCAATCGCAATATTATTATGTTTTTACTGTACGGATATGAAAACATAAGGCGCAATCCATCTGGATCGATGTATTTGATTATTTGGACTTAAATTCCGAAGTATTTTATTATATTATGATTGCAAATGTCTCTTTATGTTGGACATGCTAAGAAATACATAGTCTAGCGCATGTGTTTTGTCATTGGTTGCAATAATAATTTACCGAGTAGGGAAATGGGTCATGTATGAAAATACTTTATTGGATTATAAGCATGTGTTCAGGCTAAATTCATTTTTAAATGAATTATGACCGCCCACGATTTTATCATTCAGCTTCAGGAAATGATGAAAATACATCAAAGACATCACAAATGGGAACATTTGATAATACCATGGATCCTTCCTACCAATCTTATGTTTCAAAAAGCAGGAGTGATAACGACAATATTGTACTTGATCGCGCAGATGACAAGCAACAGTTAAACTTAGATGATGAAACTGCTGCTAGTGTTATGTCTGAACGAAGTGAGAGTATTAATTCGGATGATGATGAGTCTGGTTCGGATTTTGATGAGAATGAGGAACAAGTTATTGATAAAAACAGCCAACACGATACAAAATCTATTGTAAAAGGAAAACGAACAAGAATTAGGAAACACACAAATAACCCAGCGGGCTCAAAAGCAAAGAGACGACTTAAACATGAGAAAAAATCCGAACAATTGCGTGCTAAACAGGAACAAACACACCACGTTAAGGAAGGAAAAGATGATTATCAACCTAAAGATTCTA
The DNA here is from genome assembly GCF_020536995.1 of Dreissena polymorpha. NCBI lineage: Eukaryota > Metazoa > Mollusca > Bivalvia > Myida > Dreissenidae > Dreissena > Dreissena polymorpha. Next base: position 25,105,091 of record NC_068365.1, on the reverse strand, counting down.
CATCAAATGACTCTTCACAAAATAAAACTGTTCCAAAGAAGGTTTTTGGGATGGAGAAAGACGCTACATTGGCAGGAAAAACAAGTACTGATGATGATACAGGGGAAGTCCAAACTGAACTAAAAAGTGTCGCTTTGTTGTTCATTGAAAATGAGAAAAAACTTACACAGACTTCAACACATGCTCATTCAGCAACTCAAAACACAAACATTGCAAATGTGAACTATTCTGTGCAAACCAAGAAAACAACTTCTGGCAGTTCTGAACAAAAAAGTATGACGGACAATAATAAAACTCGGAAGAACCAATCACAAGAATGCGTTGATATGGTAAATATATCTGAATTAGCTCGATTGTGAGTAATTCACATCAACCATGTAGCCAAGTCTGCATACAAGTACTCCACAAAATGAAAAAAACAACAACACTATGATCACACATAACTAATAACACATTTTATGTTCATATTTCTTCACTTGTTTCCATTCTTAAACTGACACTAAACTGTAAATTAAATATTTGCGGTCAATATTTTGAAATTTGTTTTGCATACACATTTTAATTTAAAGACAATAACAACAACAACAACAAAACACACCGATATTTATGAATATAAAAATTCAATTTTAAGCTAGTTGACCTGCTGATATTTAAAAAAAAATAAATTCATGCCAGTTGTTCCTTTCTTCTCTAGAAGACTCAACAGCCGACGCTGCCAGCAGATAACTCGAGGTATTTATATTTGGTGAAAACATACATGATCGTTCTCTTTACGTTTATTGAATATGAAGCAGTACAAAGTAGGCATGTTGCTCTGAACATCCGTGGACTGAGCAGTTATAGTTGCAAAGAACAATTACCCAAATCACTGATTATGCAAACATTTCTATAGGAATTTGAATGCAAGTTTACAATAATCATTGCTTTTAAACGAATAGTACTCCCGTTCACCAAACGTGAAACTAAACCAAATCACTTAATTGTATACATTTCTGTTGGAACTCAATTGCAAGTTTACAGTAGCTATTGCCTTTCAACGCACAATACTCTCGTTCACCACACGTGTACAAAGTTAATTGACACTGCATGAATACGAATTCATCGACTTGAAAGTCGGTATAACACAACCCAAGTAAAATATTTAATTTTGATTTTGTATGCACCCGGTATCGTGGCTTATAGCAGTTGCACTGTCCTTAAAGCTTCAATTTATTGCCCTGATATTTGGTTTGTGAGTCTACCTACATGACTTACAGATGGAGAGTGAGTTTTGTTCCAGTCCATAAAAATTTGGGGACGTTATGGGCCCTGCACTTAGAAATTTTCTCAATAATAACCGTTTCCGGAGTTTTTTTTAACGAAACGCTTGTTCTTTAAGTTGCTGTTTGGTATAAGAGTCAACCTACATGACTTGAAGATTATGTTTGCGTTTCGTTCCGGTACATTGATTTTTTACGAAGATATGGGCCTTGGACTTGACAATTTTCTCTAAATAAGCTGCTGCGCCTCTTTAAACCACACTAGGGAGCATTTTATTATACAAACACAGGTCTTGCTTATTTCGTTTTTCAAAAGTGTTTCTGTGCGCTGTGAAGCTGTATGTATATTTTCGTTTCTGAATTTAAATATTATAGACATGGCCGATCGATTATGTACTCTGACATTCTGATATATTGTATGTTCGAGTCAGTTAGGTGTAAAACGTTTTACTTAAGATGTACGATGTTCCATTGGTTTGAATTGTTTACAGGGACATGGTCACAGTTATTTTTCACGCTCTGGTTGCTAAGAAGATGCTGGCAAATGGAGGGAAAGTGGTTTTGGTATTTGATTTAGATGAATGGAAGACTAATACACAGGAAGCTAATAAAGGAAGGTAACCATACAGCCGACACTTAGTCTAAAGTATTACACACGAATTTGATCTACTTTCAACATATACTATTTTGCAGCTTCACCACGAGTAAATTTATAAAATGTAGATGCAAAGCGTTAAAATGTGTTACTAGCTATCAGTGTCTACTTACACAAAGCCATTAAACGTAAATTTATTAAGAGTGGATTATCGAGGAGATCGCACTTGTAAAACTTGTCATCAACAATAAAATAGCTTTCATATTGTGAACAGTTTCAGCAAAATCCAGCGTATGTTATTTTATTGAAATTGATGTGTATAATTGCTATTGTGTTTCTTCAGAGAATTTGGAAAGTTTGTTGAATATACATACGTGCGACAGATTCACAAAAGCAATTTGACTAAGGGAGTCCAATACAAATATTGTATTGTTTTGAGTGAAACAAATGTCGTGTTTGAAGATTATTTCATTCATAGAACAATGAATAAAGCAGATAACAGAAAAGTCGTTCTGCCAAACGGACAGCAAGGTACTCTGTTATGTATGTTTATAAACATGAATATGCATATATTTCAAGCATATGTTCAAGATAAGCAAATTTGTTCTAGTCTCGTTTATTTTTAAAATCTTGTCTAGATAAAACGATAAGTGTTGTGCATTTTAGTGTGTGGCTAACATAAAGAAAAACAACCATATGCCAGGTAGGTCAAGACAAAAAACTAAAAACAAATTTTTTCTCAACAGACATCGGGATGGTTCGCTGTTATAGCTAGCACTAATATTATACATGTATCAGTATATAAATTCTTGTTCTAGTATTATAACGGATAAACAAGTATAACATACACTGATCAAAACAGGGATCATCGCCCTGCAAAGGTCAATGCAAAGCATAGCAATGCAATACAGCTTAAAACCGGAAAACATATATTGTATTTCACTCAATAATGTTGTGTTTGTTTCGGACGAGTTCTGTCGTAAACTTTAAATAAATAATTATAAAATAACAATTCCTGGGACAGCAGAAAGTTCTAAAGATTACTTCATTAGAATCTTTTAAAACCTTTTAAAATCCTGACAGCTGCAAAACATGAACAATTGTGCCAAAGAACGTCGCATCTGTCTTGAATTTTAAATGAGGTCGACTGATCACAATTGTAACAAAGTGTATTAAAGAATCGAAAGTTGTACATAAAACTATTGCACATCTTTTTTTGAATATTATTTAAAGACATAATGATGGTTTTAACGAACTGTTAATAGGCAGTCAGTAATTCACATATCCAGATCTGTTCATGTAGTGAAATGACTGGATACCCGCCATCGCAAGACATGTTTTTTCTTTAATTAGTGCTTTAAACTGCATGTTATGCGCTGTTATTATTCAAATTTCGAACTACATTTAGTGTGTAGATATTGCCATTAAAAACATACTAATAACAACAACAACATAATTTTCCAATATTGCCACATAACGATTATTTCATTATATTATCAGTATGTTTAGTTATTAATCCGACAACAATGGTGAAGCGTTATATTGGTAAGCCTTTTGCTTTCAGTACAAACCTGGCACCAATATGATGGCATGGTAATTAAAGCAAACGACAAAGGCCTTTTGAAAAAGTTTTGGGACTTCCTTCGAGACAAAGTGAAGAAAACCTGTGAAAAGCATCTGAAGCTTTTTGTTAGTGCGTTTGCGCCCCTTTGGTTCAGACCAGAAGCAGATATGAACTCGTTATCAGAAACTTTTCGAGAATCACTCGAGAGCCTTGATGCTATTATTGGGGGTTTACGGAAGGTTTATCGGTATGATGCGAACTTATTTGACAATGATCAACGTTTTCTCAAACAGGTAATGTAATAAATTACACTTTTTAAACAGAGGTAGGAGTTTCTTATAAAACTATATTATCGCTTCTTGTTCAAAGACCCAAATCCATCAAAATAATTACATTCATGCCTAAATGGAACCGGCTCAATGCAATTTGAAAGAAATGAAATACATTTAAATCACGTTTATTTTTGAAAGCATTTGGTGCGAATTGAGTATATGCACCAATATGCGCTCAGAGCGAACAAGTTGACTTACCCGAGTTACTTTAAAGGCCTGAACATAAATATTGTGTATGGAAACCATCAATTATAATTTCCAAATTGGTTAACTTAACAGAATTCAATGTGTTTTTGTCAATCATTATCACACTATGATTGTTTTCAAACTCGCTAATGTCATTCGAAGATATATGAATGCACATTTTATGTGCTTTAGAAAAGTGATTTACTCTGTGTACAAATATTCTGGATCAAATGTGCTTTTTGCTAAACTTGTCATATGCTTTTCAAATTCTTCAGATTGCAGATGTTCTGTTCGACCCAATATTGAAAAGTTTGCAGAAAAACCCTACTCATGGACAACGGGTTACACACGCAATGGTTATAGCAATCGTCTGTCACAGATTGCAAGTTGTTTTGTCGCATGAACATTGGCAGCTCATTTGTAGATGCATGCATGTGAATCCAGATCCACATAAAAAGACATGCCATGAATTATTGGAGTTGAAAACATCTTTCCAAAATGAGTATGTGTTAGCCATTGTGTTCATATTGTTTGCGATTAAAAAGTACACTAGTATATTTCAGCCGAACCTCTATTTCAAACGTTTGATGATACAAAATGACTTATTTTTTAATACAAAAATCATGAATAACACGACCATTTCCATTTTCGAAAAAGAATGTCAACAACTGTCTTTTACATGTAAACATCGACATAAAAAAGGTAACAAATTAATATCATTTAACTGAACAAGTCCATATAATTATGCATTTACATTCTTGATTTCAGAAAAATGATAAATGGCTTGGTGTACGTTGTTAAATGTTCAACAATGTACTGCAAGGATCCTTCTTGGATGTTTTGCTTGCCACTACTTCATTTCACAATGGGTTTGTGTCAACCGTATGATCAGCCTGAAGAAAATTTAGAACATGCAGCAGGTGTTCCCCATTGGTGGGGTATTGTTCCAATAAAAGACACGGTTCAAGCATTTTGGAAAAATGCTAACAAATGGATTGTGTAAGATAGTGATATAATAGTTTATTTGTAATATCTATGAAGAGTAAACATTAGTTATTGAAGCTGCTAATTGATTAACCATATTCAGGTGCCTTTTTTGATAGCAACGATCATTTTGTTACCTACTTGCATAGAGAAATGTAAAGGGTTGATTCGAACTTGTTTTTAATAAATATATTTGAATTATTTCAGACCACTTGATACTTTACTGCAGCAGATGCATCCTTTATTTGACATGGACTTTTATTTGTCACGAAGTATCATAGCCGCATTGCACCCTACCGAATTGTTCGAGATAATACACGACCCGTATCCTCAGTTCCCTGTGGAAGTGCTGGCTGCATCATTGCTTTACTGGTCCCGTCATACAATTAATCAATTTTATTCCGGCTCCAATTATTGTTTAGTGGACGTAGCCGATGACACAGAACAGGTATAACAAACCTATTTATAGTTTTCATAGTTCTTCGGCTATTAAAAACTATTTTTGATGATTGATTGCTAAATAATGTAAAGATTTTAACTATAATCTGTGTTCATATAAATTGGGCATTCCAATACTGTACCTTTTTTTTAAAATTGGTGATTCTTTAGCATAATATTATTGAGTTCACAGTTTATGTAACTATGTACCGGGGTAGGTTAAAATAGGTTATTTGTGTATTTGCACACATGAGCACACATTTAAGGGATGGATAAGATGCGCGGTCAATTTAAGTCCCTCGTTAGCATTGTTTCTTCAGATACATGTATTATATTTGTAACTGATTTGTCGGAATGACACAGACTTTAAAATGACACGATTCTTAGATTGTCTAATCATTAATGTCTCCAAAGTAAGACGACTTTTAGATCCTTCTCTGCGTCCGTTTGCCTACTATATCTAGTAACAATTTCAAATTCCAGATCATTCATATAAAGTGTTTGGACTGTTTGGGTGATCCCTAAATATAAATCGATTACAGCCGGCTAAACATACACATTAATAAAGTTCTTTGTCTCGAAAAGATGTTTTGTTTTGGGAATTATTGAGTATGTTTCCTGGATATATACATATTAAAAAATACACTGGAAATCTATTATCAGTAAAGTAACGGCAAGTTGGTAATCGGCATGTTGAATTTGTATGAAAGATAATTTTTACTATTATATTATTTTAAAGGCAGTGCTTAAGTGCCTCGAGGGTTTGGTTCAACGGATTATTAAGGACGACGTGGGTTCCGATATGTAAGTTGGCAAATATTTGTGTACGTAATATGTGAATGGAGGAACGCTGACTTTGTTTAAAATGTCTGCGTTCTGCGTTTGTTATGATATTGATTAAATGAAATTGACAAATGAAGGCATTCATGATATTGATTTATAATACAATTCATTTATATCATTTAGCCGTGCAATTACATGCAGTTTCAAAGACACCGTTTCAATCGACATTTGTTAATCGTTGCAGTCCCTGTATGTTTGTACCCTAAAACACAAACATGCATTTGCTCTGAACTCTGGCTAATACGATTTTGCACGAGCTTAAATATATTAACGGTTTTATTAATCAATTAAAAGTAAATTAAAACCACACTATAAGTAAAAACCGCGCCTCTTTGATGAGACATTTCCCTTCATCCACATTCGTATATCGATAGATATGCATTTGATATAATTGGATGGTAAATGTAATGTCGCTGTTTTAAACGGATTGTAGACATTATTCGCAGACGCCCGACAAAGCATGATACTTTACTGCATTTTGTGGATCTCTCCGTACGCTCATGATCTAAAGAAAGATATTTTACTCTCGTTCCGCATAAAACGTTCACGTTATTTATTATATAAAACGACTGAGAAATGTATAATATACACTAGATGTATTGTGCCCCCGTTCGGAGATCGGGGGTATGTATCTTTGCACCTGTCTGTCTGTCTGTCGGTCGGTAGGTAGGTTGGTCGGTCGATCGGTCGGATCATGCGTTTTCGCAGAACGCATAATCAAACAACCATGCCTAATTGGTATACGGATTCCTTAGTTTAAATCTTTTTATTTTAGCTCGATTGCGACGAATGCATAAGGCATATTATGAAACGCTCTCGAGTCCGTTTTCTGGGTAGAACCAGAACAAGGTATCATTTTGGGTGATCGAAAGAACGCTCCGAAAGTGGGGATCGAACCATTGACCTCCCGGTTTCTAGGCGGACCCTAAAGAGGACGACGCCTATCGATTTTGAGGTCATTAGGTCAAATGCCATTGTCACAGGGTGTGGGGTGTAACATGAATATTATTTAAGTATAGTAGTCATTTTGAGTTCTGTTAATATTCATAATACATACACATTTAACTAGAAATTAAATCAATAAAAACTGTATGACCCTTTGGTTATAGTTCGGTACTGCTACCATTAAATGCGTTCAAAAACTACAATTTAATTCCCGTACATAAAGCGTTTGTGAAAACCATTGTTCAAGCATGTTTATCTAACCATATATTGAACGCAATTGCTTGCATTTGGTAACTTGAGGGGATGACATCGTAATAAAGCTGTGCTAATTGTTTGTTCTTGTTTGGGGTAGTTGGTGAGGATCGTTTTTACAAACATGTCTTGTTCTAGTTAATTGTTTGATATTAAATAATCCACAATTTTAACATAGAGCATGGTCTTACCAAGTTGAGTCGAAATAAACGTGCGCTAAATAATCGTCATTAAGTTCCAATGTGTATCTCGATTGTTTACATTATACACTACAGTCTACATGGATTTTATTGCGAATCAAGCTGTAAAAGATACATCTCATGTTATTTAAGATGTTGATATCAAACATACGTACGAATTTCAAAAAAAGTTCACACGCCCAGTTACGGACTTAAAACTGATCGCTTTTCTGATACATACTTTTAAGATTTAATGGCTTATTTCAGGTCCCTAGCCACGTTGTCGATGGCTTACAAGATTTGCAATGAAGCAGTCGACAGAATGTATTCATCAAACAGGGTTTTAAAATTTTTACCATGGGCACAAATGTTTATTCACTGCATATCCTGGCATGCACGTAAAATGGAATTGCCGGATCAGAGAGAACTTAAAGTCAACCAGCCGAATTATGAAGTGCACGTTAATGTTGTTGTGGGAAACGTTATTCAATGGCTACAATATTACAACTCAACTTCCTGGTCCACGAGCATGCGAACATATTTAAACGTAATAACTTTATTTTAAGTTTCGTTCTTTGATATACAATTACCGACAAAAGACCATTGAATATGGTGTGATATTCACCGGTAGAAAGGTATATTGACGGAGGCACAGCCGTTTTTAGTGTTTCTGCTAATAAATACCAAACCATATTTGTTGCTTTTCTAATAAATAAAACGTTTAATTATATGCCATCCTTTATATCGGTAAACTTGTTCTGCAGTCATGCGCGCATGATGTTTTCTTTTTAACGATTTAATTCACGCCAAGTGCTCTCATTTCCAATGACGTCAAATGATGTGTCGAAGGAGCGTTAGCTTTTAGCGTATAGAAACTGATATCAACGACATGTTTTTACTATAAACACAAATTCAGGGTATGTACGAAAATATCATGAACATACGGTTACTTTCGGACCATTGCCAAATTTAATCGTGTTTATTACAAGATCATACAATAAAGTGTTATAATAAAAAGATGCAAAACCATATTTATACAAATATAACTTTAAAATTAAAAATATATTTTAAATATGATGACTGTTTTGCGTTAGAGACTTATATGTTTTTGTAGATTTGGAATTATGCATACTTTGAGCAGTCTACGGGATTTGGATTTTTCAAGCAGTGGCACACTCAGTTAGACTCCGCGCTCCATAGGCAGTTGATGTATGAGGTAGACAAATAATTATGTTCGTGTTAGTTCCGATGTTTCCTTCAAACATATAAGCTATATTTGAGATGATTGTTAACTTTTAGCTAACACATTTTAACTATCCATATACTGCTCGGTCGGTTAACTATTGTAGGTCAGGAGTTATTCTGCGAAATGTGCGACTCATTGCATATTTGTATACTTCATAAAAAAACAAACCTTCGGGTTAAACTTTATATTTTGAATGAACATCATTCTGCGTATGTAGCATTAATTAATTGATTACAACATTTACCGTATGAGTGATATTTCATGAACAGGAACCTATATAAAACGGTAAATATTTGTGGTGTTATTTTCATCGCCTTCAAGACATTAAGACTGATCGTAATATATATATAACACTTTTCGTTTTGGATAATGATTAATAAAATTAGATACAATTGAAAAACAAGTTGCCTTATTATGTTGTAAAATTCATTTGATCCATCTTCAATTGAGTCAAATTTTGAGGACTCATATTCAAAAAGAATTCAAAGTAAAAGTAGCCATAAAGAGCAGTATGGGGAGATTTTGAAATCAAATACCATATATATTAATGATGCAGTGAGATGGACAAAGACATGCTTGATGTGTTGACAGTTTTAAAAAGCACATTAACTGACTGACATTTTGTTAAGGTACACTTTGAGTACACAAAGAGAAATACATTGAACCTTGTTATGGGAAAACTGGGCTAAATGCATGTTTTTAAAGGGTCCATCAACAGTTCATTGAATATTTTGTTTACAAAATGTCTGTTCTTAAAGAAAATCCAGTTCAGGCTGAAAGACATATAACACAAAAGCATTAAGCCCAGTTTTCGCAGAATGAGGCTCCATTTAACAGTTTCAGCCAATGCCCAAACAGCAGCGAATGCCAAGACAGCAGCCAATGCCCACACAGCAGCCAATGCCCGGACAGCAGCCAATGCCCAGACAGCAGCCAATGCCCAGACAGCAGCAAATGCCCAGACAGCAGCCAAAATAGGGTTAGTCTAATAATAAAAACATTACAACAAACAGCATGGCAATACCTCCAGCGGTGTTTCAACAAGAAACCCGTCATAGGCTCGTTTAGAACACTCCTTCTCATCATCGCCATGTACGGCCATTTGATAGCGCTTGTACACATCATACGATGAGGAATAGCTTGATTGAAACTCGCTCGATTGGGGGCCAGACCTTACTAATTTGATCTGCAGATATAGAAATAAAAAATCATGAGAAGGTGTTTGGAACGTCCCAAACGTACCTCTAGTGGAGAGTCGACAAGAAAGCGCGTGTACTGGTGTAGATCTGGTTTGCTGGGTTCGTCTTTGTGGATGGCTATCTGGTATTTCTGATACACTTGGTGGGACTCCTTCAGTGAAGACTCAAACTCTTCACTTCTGGGGTTAGATCGAACGGTTCTTATCTGTCCATGGAGGAACATTGAATTCACACGGGTACTATCAGGCAAGAATGAAATATTTTATGTTTTCTTAATCATTAATATCAATTACAACCATGAAGTTTCATGTTAAATTTTGCATGGTATCTCAGATATAATCCTGAAAAAATTCATCATACAAAAAATCAAAACAAAGGGCAATAACTCTCATTAAAGAATGTGTAGGTCTATGGTTCTTGAGCATGGCATTCCTCCTCATTGATGTATATATACACCTATGAAGTTTCATGTTGATATCTTTTATAGTTTCTGAGAATCAGATATACCCGTACCTAGCTCTAAAAAATTGTGTGACAGGCAGACAGACAAGTCCAATTCTATAATATCCCTCCGCCTTTGCCAGGGATAATTATAAATTGTGAACAAGTTATAACAAGAGTGCCAAACTGTCACAAGATACGCCCGTTCGAGGGTTTTGGACACCATGCTCAATGCTTGAAAGTGTCCTCAAGACCTAGTTATTGACCCGGCATGACCCATATTTGAACTTGACCTAGATATCACTTAGATGTAACATCTGACTAAATTTGGTGAAGATCAGATGAAAACTACTTCAATTAAAGAGCGGACAACATGCTTAATGCTTGAAATGCACTATGTGACCTCGTTTTTGACCCGGCATGACCCATGTTCAAACTTGACCTACATATCATCTAGACACAACTTCTGACCAAATTAGGTGAAGATCAGATGAAAACTACTTCAATTAGAGAGCGGACACCATGCTAAATGCTTGAAATGCACTAAGTAACCTCGTGACCTAGTTTTTGACCCGGCATGACCCATATTTGAACTTGACCTACATATCATCTAGACACAACTTCTGACCAAATTTGGTGAAGATCGGATGAATACAATTTGAATTAGAGTCCGGACAAAGTGGCGCCGTTGAAAATGCACTAATTGACCCTATGACCTAGTTTTTGACCCGGCATGACCCATATTCGAACTTGGCCTATATATCAACTAGATGCAACTGCTGACCAAGTTTGGTGAAGATCGGATGAATACAATTTGAAATAGAGTCCGGACAAAGTGGCCCCTTTGAAAATGCACTTATTGACCCTATGACCTAGTTTTTGACCCGGCATGACCCATATTCGAACTTGGCCTAGATATCAACTAGATGCAACTGCTGACCAAGTTTGGTGAAGATCGGATGAATACAATTTGAAATAGAGTCCGGACAAAGTGGCCCCTTTGAAAATGCACTTATTGACCCTATGACCTAGTTTTTGACCCGGCATGACCCATATTCGAACTTGGCCTAGATATCAACTAGATGCAACTGCTGACCAAGTTTGGTGAAGATCGGATGAATACAATTTGAAATAGAGTCCGGACAAAGTGGCCCCTTTGAAAATGCACTTATTGACCCTATGACCTAGTTTTTGACCCGGCATGACCCATATTCGAACTTGGCCTAGATATCAACTAGATGCAACTGCTGACCAAGTTTGGTGAAGATCGGATGAATACAATTTGAAATAGAGTCCGGACAAAGTGGCCCCTTTGAAAATGCAAAATTTGGTGAAGATCGGATGAATACAATTTGAATTAGAGTCCGGACAAAGTGGCGCCGTTGAAAATGCACTAATTGACCCTATGACCTAGTTTTTGACCCGGCATGACCCATATTCGAACTTGGCCTATATATCAACTAGATGCAACTGCTGACCAAGTTTGGTGAAGATCGGATGAATACAATTTGAAATAGAGTCCGGACAAAGTGGCCCCTTTGAAAATGCACTTATTGACCCTATGACCTAGTTTTTGACCCGGCATGACCCATATTCGAACTTGGCCTAGATATCAACTAGATGCAACTGCTGACCAAGTTTGGTGAAGATCGGATGAATACAATTTGAAATAGAGTCCGGACAAAGTGGCCCCTTTGAAAATGCACTTATTGACCCTATGACCTAGTTTTTGACCCGGCATGACCCATATTCGAACTTGGCCTAGATATCAACTAGATGCAACTGCTGACCAAGTTTGGTGAAGATCGGATGAATACAATTTGAATTAGAGTCCGGACAAAGTGATGCCTTCCGCCCGCCGCCCGCCGCCCGCCGCCCGCCCGCCGCCCGCCCGCCGCCCGCCAAGGGGTTTCACATAATACGTCCCGTATTTTATACGGGCGTATAAAAAAAGAGAAAAATGCTGTATGAGAAAGCAAATACATTGTGTTAATCCTGATTTTAGAAAGTGCAAATTTAAACAACTTTTAAGATTTTTGTAATCGTAAGTCTGGCCTTTTGGGACTGTATGATTTTATAATTATTATTGCTTGGTTTCAGATAATATGTGAATATATAATATATTATATGTCACGAAACACCATCTATATCTATTTTTTGTAATAGGAAACTTATGTTCTGACCAAGTTTCAACAAGATTGAATGATATATACTAGCCTCTAGAGTGTTCACAAGTTGTTTCTGTTATTTGACCTAGTGACCTAGTTTATGACCCTACATGACCCATTTGAACTTGATTGAGATATCATGAGGACTCATGTTCTGACCAAACTCCATGAAGATGGGTAATAAATATGGCATCTAAAGTGTTCACAAGCTCTTTCTTTAATTTAAGTTAGTGGCATAGTTTTTAACATAACCCAGTTTCAAACTTGGACAATATATACATGGGACTAGTGTTCTGATCAAGTTTCATGAAGAATGGGCAATAGGTGTGGCCTCTAGCGTGCTCATAAGCTTTTTCTTTAATATAAATGTGGTGATTAGTAGCTATAAATAATAACCTTAAGAAGACTAGGGCTGTTTGTAAAACATGCATGCCCCCCATATGGGCTGTCAGTTGTAGTGGTAGCCATTGTGTGAATACGTTTCGAGTCACTTTGACCTTGACCTTTGACCTAGTGACCTGAAAATCAATAGGGGTCATCTGCCAGTCATGATCAATGTTCCTATGAAGTTTCAGGATCCTAGGCCTAATAATTCTTGAGTTATCATCAGGAAACCATTTTACTGTTTCGAGTCACTGTGACCTTGACCTTTGACCTAGTGACCTGAAAATCGATAGGGGTCATCTGCCAGTCATTATCAATGTATCCCTGAAGTTTCATGATCCTAGGCGTAAGCATTCTTGAGTTATCATCAGGAATTCATTTTAATATTTCGAGTCACTTTGACCTTGACCTTTGACCTAGTGACCTGAAAATAGTTAGGGGTCATCTGCCAGTCATGATCAATGTACCTATGAAGTTTCATGATCCTAGGCCTAAGCATTCTTGAGTTATCATCCGGAAACCATTTTACTATTTCGAGCTAGGCCTAAGTGTTCTTGAGTTATCATCCGGAAACCATCTGTTGGACGGACCGACCGACAGACCGACCGACATGCGCAAAACAATATACCCCCTCTTCTTCGAAGGGGGCATAATAATCTACATTAAACTCTTCTATGTACTTCTAATTTGTGAGCACATTTTGCTGCTTTACTGGGCTCTGATATGTAGTCTTCAAGTGTCTTCCCTGCTTGCTTCCCTTTGATGCTGCTGACGGCGGCCGTCTGAAATCAATCCAAAGCCAATTAGATACATCATTTCCCTTCTTCCATTTTCAGTGAAAATACAAACGTAATTAACATGTTGATTGTACTGAAGTGTTGTATATTTGCATTTTTATTTCAACAAGAGGACCATGATGGCCCAAGGTCACACACCTAAGTTCAAAATGAACAGCCACCTTTATGGCTCTAAAAATTATACAAGAGCACCGCATAACGGGTGCCACTCTCGGCTGCGAATCTTGTTAGATTTTTTAAATTTTTTTTTAGAGGTCACAGTGACCTTGACCTTTGACCTAGTGACCCAAAATGGGTGTGGCGTGTGGAACTCATCAAGGTGCATCTACATATGAAGTTTCAAAGTTGTAGGTGGAAGCACTTTGATTTTAGAGCCAATGTAATGGTTTAATCACGACGCCGGCGGACGTCGGACAGCGGACGATGGATGAACAGGCTATGACAATACCTCGGGTTTTCTCCAAAACAATTTCAAAAGTTTTTAGTAAAACATACATGTGTGTTAGGAAAATACTCTAACAGACGTGTTTTTTTTTAATTTGCTAAAGGATCACCAAAGGTAGATTTCTGAGAAATTTTGTATTTCTGTATTTCACTTGGTGCTCAGAGGAGCTTATATCCCAAAACATATAGATATTGAAATAATTACTTTTGGATAAATGTGTATTAAATTTCAATTGTATTTTGAAAAAGTACTGGGTCAATACTCACAATGGCCTTCAGTTAAAAGTTAAATAAATTTCTTTAAATCATAATAAATTGTTAGACTGTACATGTAGATGAATGATTTATTTATGCAATTTGTAAATAATGTAAAAGTTAAATAAATTTCTTTAAATCATAATACATTTTTAGACTGTAGATGAATGATTTATTTATGCACTTTGTAAATAATATTGTTTTTGGTGTTTCGAAAATAATCTTTTATTAGGAGTGTATTTCAAAATCTACCAGGTATTTTAATTATTTAAGGTACATTTTGTAAGAAACAAGAGCTGTCAGAGGACAGCGCGCTAAACTATTCGAGTGCTTGACAGTATAACGTAAGCCATCATGGGGAAATTGTTCATATTCAATAATTTATTAGACAATCTTTCAAAAATAAAAAAAAGGAAAAAAATTAATTTGGGGGGGGGAGTAGGGGGGGGCAGGGGGGTGGGGGTGAGAGGGGGGTATACTGTTGGGTGTGGTAATTTATAAGATGATGTTGAAAAAAAAAATTGAAGGGGAGGTTGGGGGGGAGGGATTCTGGGTAGGGGCGTGGGGTATTGTTTGGGTGGAATCCATTGTGGTATTTGGGTAAGTGTTGTTTTGTCAAAGTAATAATAAAATGTGATCATACATAAAGAAGTTATGGCAATTTAAGCAAAATGTTCAATTATCTAGTGTAAAAGGGGCCGTAATTATGTAAAAATGCTTGATACAGTGGTCTGCTCTTGTTTATAGGTTGGGGTCATGTTGGTAAACCAGTATGGAACATATAAAAGCAATATGTCAAAGGATATAGGAAATATTTGGGGTAGTACGCAAACTTTAAAACATAGATTTATCAATAATATGCATATTCTAAGTATAAAAGGGGCAATAATTATGACAAAAATGCTTGATAGAGTTGTCTGCTCTTGTTTAAAGGTTGGGGTGATGTTGGTAAACAAGTATGCAAAATATGAAAGCAATATGTCAAGGGACAATCAAAATAAATGGAGTAGTACGAAAACTTTAACATTTGCTGCATATTCTAAGTGGAAAAGGGGCCATAATTATGACAAAATGCTTGATAGAGTTGTCTGCTCTTGTTTATAGGTTGGGGTCATGTTGGTAAACAAGTATGCAAAATATGAAAGCAATATGTCAAGGGACAAAAAAAAAATTGGGGTAGTACGCAAACTTTAACATTTGCACGCTAACGCAGAAGCTAACGCTAACGGTAACGCAGACGGTCACGTCGACACCGGGGTGAGTAGGGTAGCTCCACTATATATATTTCATGTATAATAGTCGAGCTAAAAATGTCTATTTGAGCGTTTTACTTAAATATGAATTAATACATGAAGATTTGTGTAAAAGAAGACCCTGTTGAAGGACTTTCATATCAAAGTGTTAAAAATAAGATATCACTCAATATGTAAGATTGTGTAATCAATCATTTACAGAATGTAGTATAGTGTGACTATATGCAATGGTATGCTGGTTTCACTTTCTGTATGTTTAAATCTTCTGAACCGACATAATGGTAAAATGATAAAATGGAGCACAATTCAGCATCGCAATAATAGGATGATGATCACGTCAATTTTATAAAATACTCGCACATGTTATTGCAGATCATTCTGATATGTGAAACAAAAACAATTCACAAACAGAAACTTCTCATGAAACGTTAAAAATTTGGATTGTATTTATGATCTGATCAATGGAATGTTGTTATGCCTCATTGATAAATTTGTTACAGGTAATATGTTTCATGCTTGGAGATTTGTTGTTGCTATTTTAAGAGAAAGCATTGATTTTGGTTGAATGTATGTCATGAATTGTATAACAGCACTTCAGTAAATGTTTGTAATGGCCCGTTTTCAAAATATATTTGCAACTACTCTAAGACATACATTTTTTCTCGTCTCTAATAGCAATAATGCTTATAAAAAGATCTTCAGTTACACATATTCTTTGAACATGTGTTCCGACTGTCTCAAACATTTTTAAGACCTGAATAATAGCAATTTGAAAGACAAACCGAATGTTCACATTTCTACATGACAGGGAAATCTTTAAAAATTGACAACAGCACTTGGTTCCAATTTTTAAATATTAACATTCTTTCAATCAGTTGTTGTGGTTGTTGAAACCACATCTTTTCGGATGTAGAATGTGTGATGCTATAAGTGAACACAAGGTTTCAATAATTCTCATGTTCTCCACACAAAAACTGTGTCCTTTGACCCAAAATCTTCCCCCTCAAACTCATGATTGGAAACAAAAACTGTGACAAAGGACTTGAAACACTTACCGGTATCTTCACAAAGATACCCGCTACTTAAATTATCTAATGGTTGCACACAATCTCTAAAGATTATCACATATATCTATTATACAAACATGCCCTTTGACATTTTCATCAATGTTTTAAGTGTGTTATTGTCTGAAACAATGAAACTGAATATTAAACATCTTCACTATGGCAGATCACAGTCATTTCCGGGGCAGGGAATTTGACCACTGACAAAGGTGACATGGGGAATACATATTCAATCCCAAATAGAGAAACACTTAAATGTCAAGCATTAAAACAAAAAATTAAGGTTTGCCTAGAGCAAAAACAACCCTAAAATTACTTTATTGTGTCTAGTTTACTAAAATTAAAGTATTAATTTTAAAGAGTAAAGTGGGAAACATGTCTTTATACTGATCATACATGAATTACTAACTTAATCACTATTAGGGAAAGATCTAGAGTGATATATCAGGACAAATCTGAAATACAAGGTTCTGCACCCTGATCCTTTTTTACCCTCCCCCTCTACTGCCCCTCTTGGTTATTTAAACAAAAAAGTATGTTGAAATGTAATATATTTCAACTAGAGTTCACTGGAAAATGAATAGATACTGCTGCTTTTAAACATTATTTACAATATTTAGATTAAGAAATCCATAATGACATTTGCATGGTTTTGCAGTCCACCCTTCTACTTTTCACAGGCACCCTGTACTATTGTGATTGTAGATCTTTCCTCAGGTAACATTTCAATCTGCTACTGTCAGAGAGAAAACAGACAATTCTATCCAGTGTCAGCAGATATTACCCAGAGTAACAAGAGCACCACACTACGGGTGCCAACGCTCAGCTGTGGGTGCAATTTTGAATAAATGAAAGCTTGTCAGAAGAATATTTTGGTCACACAGAGGGCAGACGACGAGCTGGCTATGATAATACCTCAGGTTTTCTCTGAAAACAGCCGAGCTAAAAAGCATTCTGAGTCGGCAATATTTTGAGTTGAGATTAAATTTGTGATAAAGAAATTTTGAAACTGTGGGGTGTAGCTTTAAAAACTGTGACTTATACCACCCTTTTGTCAAATAAGAACATTTGGAATAATATATAGACAATATTTGTTGGATTTGGTGGAATATCTATTTTAATTCACAAGTGATCATAGAAAATATATGTTCTTCTTTAATGCTTACAAATGATAATCTTTGTATTTAAACTGGAGAATTACGCTAAAATAATGACGTATTATTTAACATAACAAGAGCACCGCATAGCGGGTGCAGTTTTGAATAAATAAAAGCTTGTCAGAAGTTTGATATTAGAGGTCACAGTGACCTTGACCTTTGACCTAGTGACCCAAAACTGGGTGGGGCGTGTAGAACTCATCAAGGTGCAGCTACATATGAAGTTTCAAAGTTGTACATGTAGGTGGAAGCACTTAGATTTTAGAGCCAATGTTAAGGTTTTAGCACGGCAGATGGCGGACGATGAGCTGGCTATGACAATACTTCAGGTTTTCTCTGAAAAAAGAAGAGCTAAAAAACCACAACGTCATTTCACAGTAAAACAGTGAAAAATATCAATAACTTTTCACTGCTAATTTTCACTATTGAAACAGTGAATTATCAGTTCTCACTCACTGATATTTCCCTTTAAAACACCAGAAAGCATAAAGTAAAAATGTTCTTTGAGTGAGTAGGCTCAGTACATGTATTCAGATTCCCATATAAACTAATGTAAATAAACATTAGTAAGTTTCTTCCAAACTGAGGTCAGGTTACTACAACTGACAGACCTGTCAACTCAAATCATGAATGAATTAGCAATCAAAGGGTGACCCAAGTTCATGATACAACTCACTTAGCTATGTATCTAATCTACAATACAATAACATGTGTAGGGCGTTATCTGATGTTTTGAAGATACAAGTGAGCTGACCATTATCAGAAAAGGTATATCCAACAGAAAATAATGTGGTCAGCATCTGCACCAGACATATGATATCTTTCTTTTTCTTGTGGATTTCTATCCAACACATCATTTTTTGGAGGCCATGGTTTAATCACACAGGTGACTATGTCAAAATCACTGCACAAGTCATTAAATGTGTGTATGCTTTAGTCATGTCACAACGGATTGTGACAATCCATAGGCAAAAACTAACCATTGGTGATCTGATTGGATATCACATAATCCTGCAAATTTTCCACTTAAAACGTTTTTTTTTATATATTTTTCAATAACATCATTTAGAGTTATGATAAGGAATGCAAATAAATAATGTTTTTTACTTCTGAATAGTAAGAATTTAAACATAAAGGCATTAGTTCTTCTGGTTTAATATACATAGGTCAGAAATAACAATTGTTAGTTTATTCTCGTTATTAACAAAAATTGCAAGCATCAAATGAAAATTATTTAGTTTTTTCATAACCTAACAATTTTCTCTGAACATACATGTAGATTGAAATGTATATTTGATAGTTTTGAAAAAACAAGAGGGTCTGAAAGGCCCAAAGTCGCTCACCTGAGATAACAAGATATTATCCGGACAAATCGGACAAATCTTCTGACTAAGTTTCATGAAGATCGGAAAATAAATGTGGCCTCTAGAGTGTTAATAAGGTTTTACTTTAGCCATATAAGGAAAAATGCCCCGCCCCGTGGCAGCCATGTTTTTCAACCAACCAGCATCATTTTTGAACTCTTCCAAGATATTATCAGGATGAATCTTCTGACCAAGTTTTATGAAGAACGGACAGTAAATGTGGCCTCTAGAGTGTTAACAAGATTTGACTAAAGCCATATAAGGAAAAATGCCCCACCCCTTGGAAGCCATGTTTTTCAAGCAAACATAATTATTTTCGAACTCATCCAAAAATATCATTGAGACCAATCTTCTGACCGAATTTCATGAAGATTGGACAATAAATGTGGCCTCTAGAGTGTTAACAAGGTTTTACTTAAGCCATATATAGCCATATAAGGAAAAATGCCCCGCCCCTGGTGGCCATGTTTTTAAAGCAACTAAAATCATTTTCAAACTCATCCAAGATATCATTGGGACAAATCTTCTGACCACGTTTCATGATGATCAGAAAATAAATGTGACCTCTAGAGTGTTTATAAGGTTTAAATATAGCCATATAGGTTAAAATGATCCGGCCCGTGGTGGCCATGTTTTTCAACAACCAGCATCATTTTTGAACTCGTCCAAGATATTATTGGGATGAATCTTCTGACCAAGTTTCATGAAGATCGGACTATAAATGTGGCCTCTAGAGTGTTAACAAGATTTTACGATAGCAATATATAGCCATATAAGGAAAAATGCCCTGCCCCTTGGCAGCCATGTTTTTCAAGCAACCAAAACCATTTTCGAACTCATCCAAGACATCAATAAGACAAATCTTCTGACCATATTTCATGAAGATTGGACAATAAATGTGGCCTCTAGAGTGTTAACAAGGTTTTACTATAGCCATATAAGGAAAAATGCCACGCCCCCTGGCAGCCATGTTTTTCAACCAAAGGGCATCATTTTTTAACTAGTCCAAGATATTATTGGGATGAATCTTTTGACCAAGTTTCATGAAGATTGGACAATAAATGTAGCCTCTAGAGTGTTAACAAGATTTTACTATAGCCATATAAGGAAAAATGCCCCCCCCCCTGGCAGCCATGTTTTTCAAACAAAGGTTACAATTTTTGAACTCATCCAAGATATCATTGGGACCAATCTTCTGAGCAAGTTTCATGAAGATCGGAAAATAAATGTGGTCTCTAGAGTGTTATAACAAGGTTTTACTATAGCCATATAAGGAAAAATGCCTCGCCCCCTGGGGGCCATGTTTTTCAACTAACCGGCATCATTTTCGAACTCGTCCAAGATATTATTGGGATGAATCTTCTGACCAAGTTTCATGAAGTTCAGACAATAAATGTCGCCTCTATAGTGTTAACAAGATTTTACTATAGCCATATATAGCCACATAAGGAAAAATGCCCCGCCCCTTGGCAGGCATGTTTTTCAAGCAAACGTAACCATTATCGAACTCATCCAAGATATCATTGAGACTAATCTTCTGACCAAATTTCATGAAGATTGGACGGGTAAATGTGGCCTCTAGAGAGTTAACAAGGCAAATGTTGACGGCGCACGACGGACGACGCACGGAAGAAGCTTATTAGAAATGTTACAATGGAAATTTTAAGTATTTCCTTATAATATTTTTTTTTCTGGTCTTATAGGTCGTTTGTGGTTTGTTAATGATATAACATAATGGTAACTGAATTTTGTGAAGAAACAGTCATTTGTTTTTTGTTTTTTTTTTCCTATCAGACAAAGCTGTATATATATTAATTACCAAAGGTTACACATTTACCTCACAACGACCACGTGTTAACCCTGTCCTACAAAAACACACATACACTCTGTCAATGGTGTATAACAGACTTCAACCCAAATAGGCCAACTATAAATCCCATAGCACATGTTACAAACAATCTATCATTTCTTATAATTCGACTCATCTGAAATGATGCTTTCATTATTTATAAATAATGATTCTCAGAGATTTTACATACTATAAATAATAAGTATGACACTATATGACAGCCTTTTACCTCGGAAGCGGATGTGCCATCTATTTTATTTGCCATTTTTGCCAATTTCCTCTCACGCCGGAGTTCCTTGGCCTTTTTGCAGGGTGGTTTGGTTGGATCTGGACCGGTTCCTGTGATAACACAAATATATCTTTTAATTGAAAGGCCCGTTGTAGAGTTTACAAATTCAAATCTATTTAAATTGTTCCACAATGATAGACATCTCTTATTCAATTGACTTTTACAGTAGTTTTTAATTAGTTATTAATCCCTCTAATATTTCCTCTTAATTTTATTTTGACATTAAAAACAAAATGCTTAACATTCACATATGTACATGTAGATATGGTATTGCCATCTAACAGCTTAAGGGCCTTATTAACTGATATTAACAGATTTAAAATAAATGAAATAAACTAAATCTAAAGCAATTACCAATATTAATGATTAACAGACCTTTTCTCGGAACTTTATGTTCTTTTTCTGAGCCACTCAGATCTTCGGCAATATGTTCCTGATCTAAAGTTGCCGCCTGAGTACCCGGATTTTGTTCAGACTGGTTTTCACCATCAACAAAGTCATCCTGATCACCCAGAGGATTGTCATCATCCTTGTCACTGGTGGGCTTGATGCCTTCAATCAAGTACTTGTTGACCTTTTTTAAAACCTTTTTTTGTGACTTGCGCAGTTTGAAGTTGAGCACCTCACAGCGAATGGTGTATAGAGGACAGCAGGTTTGCTTCATGGTTGGTTTGTAACAGTACTTGCCACTCCTTAAGAAAAAAAGATGTCATATCCATGTAATGCAACCATAAATAATATTTGTCAACTAGTTGACTTTTTTTCTTGAATTGAAATCCCTCAACTGTACACTTATGAAAAAAAAATCTTAGTCCAAGGCCCATAACTTTGCCAAAAATTAATGGACTGCAACTAAACTCACACTTCGGTAAGTCATGTAATTAGACTCAAATACCAAAAATCAGCTTTAAGTCATTAAGTGTTACTACAAATGTATAGAAAATTTTCAAAGTCCAAGGCCCATAACTTCCCCAAAATTAAGAGGACCAGAACTAAACTCACACTTCATCTAACAGTCCTGAAGTCCTGTAGGTAGACTCACACAGCAAATATCAGGTCAATATCTAAAAGCGTTTTGAAAAAAAAGTCCAGAAAATGGAATGGAATGCCGGACAAACAGATGGGCAGACAGACGGACAGTCCGACTGCTATATACCGCCCTACCCTGGGCATAAAAACACACATACAACTATCATAGTAATCAGGGCACATTCTCATACCTGAGGAAATAGGCAAGGCCCACTCAGGAATGACCTTTTAAGCAAAACCCTTAACAAGCTGGAATTTCTGAATATTTTTAATATTCTTCTGATTTTTAGGAACTTCTATGTATAAATAGAAAAATTATACGTATACTTTACCATGAAAGATAAAAAATAATTGTTTCATTTTAATTAGGGATGCAAGAGGTTAACCGGTTAATCTACAGAAACGACCAGTTAACCGGTTACATTTTCGGGAAAAGGTTAACCTGGACAAAAGTATTTAATTATGCTTTTTTATGGAATAATTCGTACGATTGTACTTTTTCAGCGTGACACACTGCAAACTTGCGCTGGCGACTAGTTAAAACAATATACCACACAATCGACGGTAATAAATAACGCGTCAACAATCAAAGTAATAAAGCGATTAATCATACCTTTGTGATAACAAATAGGGGGTACGTTTTGATAATTGGCCCTATTGTTTTGTAAGACGTAATTGACAAATTATCGAACTCACCATAAAAATCAGTTGAGACATTGGACAGCTTATTGTGATGTTTTGTTAACCAATATCCAACACAGATTGCTCTCGAAAATACCGTGTTTATAAGTAACAATTTTATCAAGAATTGCATTCGTAGTTAAAATCTTGTCGAGTTAACGGCATATTTCTTTATCTGAATATAATATCATTAGTATAATTTACCTCCAACGATTCAACCATATCCGTCCGATGCAAGTTTTATTTAAGAAAGCAAATTATTAACTTATTAAATAATTAAACATCAATTAAAAATATTTAAAAAATAAAACCGTTAAATTTAGCATTTTTGTAATTGCTTAACATTTGGGCGCTATGGTACGTTAACAAACATACGTAACTGTCAGTATTTGTGATCATAATACTAGTAATTTTCGCTATTAAATAAATATACTGATTATATAAATTCTTAAATTTACAATTACATTTTGTTCCAAATTAATTTAATTTGCATTTGTGTCATTTATTTTACCCACGTTTTTTAAATGTATAATGAATATCAAACAATAATAATTCGGCTACAGACGCTAAAATGCAAACTACAAACTATGCAATTATTGAATAAGAAGAGATGCGGATTCGTTGAGCACACATCACCCACTTTACGTCAAACTGGAAGGGAAAATAAAATTGAATATTAAGTGAATTTGAGTTTCAAAAATTAAAACAGAATGAACAAAGAAACAAACCGTTTTTGTGAGCGATACGATGCAAACGTAATATAAGCGGTCAAACCAAAAATAAGTTATAAACACATGAAAATGTAGATTTTCTAGTTTTTTACTCCTATGCATATACATAGGGAAAAAAATATATATAACATACGTTTACAAAATTATTAAAATAAATTGTTTAATACATTTTAAAACAAAACTGGCATGTTATCAACGCAAGCAATGTCAAATTTGAAATTACTTTTGTTTCTATAGAGCAGTTCGAGCGGTATGACATTTTTTACGTACTCTAATCATTTAAACTACTTCAGGCGTTTTTGTTAATCGGTTAATAACCAGTTACAGCAAACGGTTAACCGGTTAATGATTTTTGTAACCTCTAGCATCCCTAATATTAATTTACATACATTGTAACTGAAGTAAATTAGAAATTTGAACAAAAGTTTAATAATCAATACACATGCACATATAATAAGAACGAATACCTTTTTTGCAAAAATATAATGTATCCTTTTGATGATAATATAGCTCTGGCTATAAACAATTAAAAATTACTGGATAAACACAATTTCGATGCATGTTAACTCTTTAAGTGCTGGAACCAAATTTTGAAGGCCTTTGCAAACAGTATGGATCCAGATGAGACGCCACAGAATGTTTGCTTTTCTTATAGTATTTTTTTTTTAAATCGAAGAAAATGCTAATTTTAGAAATTCAATAGACGACATTTTAGCAGAAGACGAATTTCCCAGCATGCAAAGGGTTAATCAATAAATTCACTCTCAGACCTCAAAGATAAAAACCTCACCTTCTCCATCCTCTGTCCAAAAGATCTTGATAATCTTGCACTGTCATGGAATGTGCCCACATACCTGAATATATCAAGTTCCATTTGTCAGGTGCATATGTGCCAGGCTTTGGAAAAACCTTGCTTTACTCTTTCCCACTCAGAAGCAAAGTGAAATGGCTTTTGCAACTAGCATAAAACCAGAACAGCCTGCAAGTAACTCGCAGACTGTTCAGGTTTTATGCTGTTTGCTGCTCATCAGTATCTAAGAGTGAAATGAAGTCTTTAAAATTTGAATCTAGTAAGAAAGGTCTTAAATTAAATATAACTTTCTAAGGGACTACAAATGCGTGAAAATACGTATCTAAGTGGTACATGTATCTAAGTGGTATATAAGTGGTATCTAAGTGGTATATAAGTGGTATCTAAGTGGTATATAAAAGGGTAAATGCATGTGCTTTAAAGGGACCTTTTAACAGACTTTGGTAGATATTGAAGTTTGTCATTAAATGCTTTATATTGATAAATGTTAAAATTGGATCTAAAAAGCTCCAGTAAAAAAAAACTAGAATAAAATAAAAAAATAAAAAAGTAACCCTCCACCGGGCTCGAACCATGACTCTTGGAGTAAAATTCTAACGCTTAGACCACTCTGCCATCCGTGTTCATACAATGGTTGATGTAAATTATATTTTATATAAGCAATCCTTGTAGTGTCACAAAATATAACAACAACAACAGAACTCTCCAAATTATTCAATTGTTTCGCCTTGCAACGCTGTATAATTTTCAGTTTTTTTAAGGTTTATATGCATCAAAAGATGCATATAATGAATAATTTATGGCATGGTAAATGTTCAGTACTACTGTTTCCTCACAAATATCATAACAACAACGAAAATTTGCAAATCTGAAACAACTTTTATTTAATTTTGTCGATTTACCAAACAAAAAAAGGTCCGTTTAAGTGTTGTCCTGGATTAGCAAATGCACTCCGCACAGGCAAATACATGAAAGAGGTGACATTTTCTGTTTTTGAAGTTTTTCACTTACAGGATGCCTTTTTAAACAAAAATCCAGTCTAGTGCGTAAGTGTTATCCCTGGCCTGTATAGCTGTGCTGACTGCACAGGCTAATCTGGGAGGACATTTTTTTGCACATGCATTAAGCCCCGTTTTGCCCAGAGCCTGGCTAATTTATTATGGCTTATGGAGCTCAGATTCCCTGTGCGTACCTAAGAATGATTATATGTGACAAGGCATATTTATGTATGATAAATCACAATTACAAACAAGAGTAAAAGATTTAAAAAGGAACATTTTATTCTGAAATGATCAACATGAGCAACCATATATTTACAAGCCACCACATTGTCATAAAGTCACAAAAAATAATATTAATAAACATCTGTTTAAAAACTGTGACATTAAATACACCTCTATTTGGTTTTTTAATTTAAGAATTTGACATGTGAATAGTAAGTATAGCATGTGTATTTGTAGTTTCTGCCCCCAAGGGTCAAAACACCAACTTTGGGGAAAGGGCCACAGCCTTTTTTCGGGGGAAAAAAGACTCAATTTGCTGGCTTTGGGGAATGAAAAATATTGAGGTAGATTGGAAATTTAGAGAAAAATGCATGATTTTAAAGAAATTTCTGTAGGGGAAAGGGCCTGATTGGTTAAGGGGAAGAAAAAGAGGCCCCTTGCGAAGAATTTTTTTTTTGCCCTGCCCTCTTAATGAATACATCTTAATTTTTTAAGTGAAAAGATTCAAAAACACTCATTTTGTATACGTTAATATATTGCTAAATAAGTATTCTTGGGCATAACATAAAAAACCGCATTAGAAGATTGACAAATAGAACAGAAACTTGTAAATTACAAGTAGAAGTTATTAATACAAAAGTTTAATAACTGTTTAAGCTTTAATAAAATATTTTCAGTGAATAGAAAAGTTTGGTTGGGCTTAAGCCTATTGCAATCGAGTACTATCCCTGTTCAGTGTAACGTCTGGATATGCAGGTGAACATGCCAGTGAACATGTAGTGGATGTGATTGCAGGTGTGTATGGAACATTCAGCTTAGCATTCTGTAAATAAACAATTTTGACATGGCTTCAGCCGGAATTTAATCTATATTTGAAGGTTAATCATTTATTTTTGTATTGTTTCCATTAATTTAGAAATTCTGTGACTTGTTTCCTTATTTGTTTGATATGCGGTATCTGCAGGATAACCCGTAACTTTAGGGTCGAGTCCCAGACTGGCTGCACAATTTTCTCTCCCAAGGATAATACCAAATGTGTATTTAAGGATAAGGAATTTTATGTATCAACAAAGACCCTTTGGCATTGCCTCTAATAAATATTAAGACAAGGCCCATTAACTTGTTTAGAGTACACAACTTTCGAAATTGTATGATCTAATTTCAAAATGGCAAGTTACCATGTGAATAATTGGTATCTGCACATCCACAATAGCCACATCTGTAACGCTCATTTTCAGAAAAATACTCAACAACAGAAACGTTTGAGTTTGCGGCCATCGTTTACAGCAGCAACTTATTTATTTGGTATTGATTTGTTATTCCAATGTTTATCTGACAGCAATATAAACAAATGCAGACTTTGCAACAAAGTAATTTTTCAATGTGTACCAAAACTATACAGGTTACAATATACTAAATCTTTTGGGAGTGCAATGCTATACTCTTTAAAAACCTGAACATCATTTATAAGAAGACACAATTTTCTGTGTGGGCACTTGCCATGACTTTATTTTAGAATGTTTCTTTGTGCATGTGGTAGGGAAAACATTGATGTTTAACACAAATTCACTCATTTGCTTGAAGGTTAAATACTACATGAGACTTTGACAGATGGCGGGAAACCCTCATCCACTGGTACGAACCCGGTAAATTGATGGCTGTAAAACAGTGACCGCTGATTCGCATCGAGTTCTTTCTTGCAAAACGCATGACCCCCCCTTTTTTATTGTCTAAATCATTGCGTCTTGGAATGCTCTTTAAGAAAAGGTATGGTTATGGGGGTCTCTATGCGCAAAAGTTTGACTTTATTTTTTGTTGAAGTTATTGCTTTTACATTGAATTTGTGTAGGAAATCTTTTGGTATATTGTAACCTACACCGCAATATACAAAGGTACTTGTTGTAAGCTATACCAGTTGTTAAACCGGTCAGCCAACAACTTGCCATAAACCAAAACATAAAGCTGTTAACTTATATATAAAATGATTCTGATACTTAGCTATTTCTAAATATAAATTAAGAAAAAATATCATTATATAACAATATGCAAATCAGTTATCGTGATTAATGTAAAACGCTTTAAATAGCAATCTAGCTTTCAACACCTTTTCAAAATGTTGGTAAGTGACACGCAACAGTGTTATAGATATATAACAATACCCACAATAATTAATACAACAATAAATTTAAACAATACTCAACGACTTTGAAGAATCAACACATCATATACATTGAATATCTCACTGAAATTGATAACTTACAATGCCTATAAGCAAAAGGTAATTTTCTTGAATGCGGTAAATCAACTGGCAACACGCCGACACTATTTTGGTTAATATAATTACCAACATGGAAATTCAAAGTTTCAAGAACAATCTCCGACAAGACCCTGCTACAGTGATTACTTTAGTCGATGGAACATGTGGTACGAATGCATGTACCATCATTTCAAAATCAAGACCGCATAAATGTGAAACAGTCAGTGGCACATTTAGCCTTAAACCATTTAAGTAGAATTAATGGCTGTAAAAATAACAATGGGTTTCAAATCATATGAAATGAAGAAGATAATTGATAGAAAATAACAAAACTCTAAATCAATGTCAAGCAGCAATATACTCACAATCTTATATGTGTAATTAAACTGCAATTTAATGATTTATATATATAGTTTCCGAAAATCGGTACATATTGATAGAGTCAGTCATATAGACATGCAATACAGAGGCAGAAAATATATTTCAGACTTATTATAAAAAACAGCCACTGAGGCACAAACTATGGACGTACATAACACAATCGCGCCATTATCTCATTGTGATATATAGCATGAGAGGTTCTTAAGTTAAATGGCAGTGGCGCTGGGTAATCTCCGAAAATTTTTCGTACAAAAATGTCGAAACCCGAAAAGGTTCATTTTCAGGGATATCGAAGTCCACGGCCATGACTTCAACCTACAATCTGGCCACTGAACAGTGAACAAGCTTTTATTTAAACCAGGGATTATAAATGACCAAAGCTGATCTTAAGGTCAACCTAAAACGGTACAATATTTCATTCCAGATTGCCGATTATATAATCAACTAACGCCCCAAATCTTCATTTTTTCACAGCCGAAAGAATCTACCTGTTTCACAGCTGTTTCTCCATTTAAAACAACAGCTTTTCCTCATTAAATATACAGACGAAGTCCAATGGTTAACATTTTGAACAAAAATTGACTTAATCATTTATTGTTTGGTTCTTTATTTTTTTTTCAAATAGAATGACTGTACTATATTGCACCTGATATGTCATAAATAATTTATTGAACGAACAATTCTATTTCATTACGATTATATAATTTAATAGCTTCTAATTTAATTAGAAAGTGTCACAAAATCCCACACCCGATGACACACGGAATGCAATCCCCTGTCCGAGAAAACGTGGTAGCCATGTCGAAAAGAGAGATGCCCCAAGTTCTTCTGAACAGTGAAGGCATAATGGAGACAGAAGTAACAACGTATGAGTATAGCTTGAGTTAAGTTGTGTGTCAATACAAGTAAAAACTGCATTTGAGAGAATAAATAATGGTAGGCTGGGTGATTATTCCGTTATAGAATATCAGTATTTTCAGAAATCCTATTTTGATGTATTTGCACATTGCACATATTTAAATTGGATAATACTTTGGAAACAAATGACATTTTTATGAAATAAGTTTTCATAGTTACTAAGCATCCTACTTTTTAATATATTTTCATAGTTTACACAACGTTTCTACTGGGAATATGGAACGCTGTTAGTATGCGTAATATAAACATATGTTATACAGTTTACGTAATGACCTATATATATTATTTAACGAAATCATGAGATATAGCAAAAATATAAGTAACAACATTATAAAAGAAACATTCTGACAAAGTCTATCAAATGTTCTTCGGTAGCCGTTTGACATGAACAAACATTGTTTACTTCTGATTTGGACTGAGTTCATTTACTGTTCATAAATTAGAAGCACACGTAGAAGTAATGACAATACTCGAAATCGAAAGAAAATACGTATATGTACAAGCGCATCATATGCATGTTATCGACTATACTAATTGATTGTGTAACTAATTAGTAACTGGAAGTTTCGATTGAAACCACCTTTCTGTTTCCTTTCATTTGTAGGTATATTTTTTTAAGTCTTAAGATTATTGAAACTAAAAATACTGACGAGTATATAAAGGGAAAACCATGGCATCAGTATATATACACATTAAAACAATTGTACAATTTTAATAGTTAACACCAAATTATCAAAAGTCATAAGTCGACTTAAGCCATGTCTGTGAAAGGTAACAGTTTAAAACGGAGTCTGTATAGTAGATGTTGTACAACTTCGTAGTCTAATGTTTGTTACATATATAATATTTTGTATCAGTAAAATATGTTTATCTATCTATGTGGTTATCATACAAAGTACTACCTAGAATCATGCATTTGTTTTGCGAACAGGTTGTATATAATGTGCGATATAATTTATATAATGGACAATTGTGAATAACAAATAAATGAAACATAACGGTTATACATATTGAGGAGATGTTAATCGAACACATTTTTATCCATATTATTAGTAAACATATTCGCTGCCATCATCGGTTCGGTCCTTTTACCAAACAACAAGTTCGTAGCTGGGTTTCCCACGTCAATAATACTGGGCACAAAATCTCCAACGTATCCAGAACACAACTCACCATGCAACGTTGTAGACGACCAACCTAACGTCATCAACGAGAGCAGGACAGACAGTTCATTGGACATATCTGAACGAACAGCAGAACTCATCTCGAATATTAAAGCTATTACAAAATACGTAAGTAGGATATAGTGACCGTTTTATATATTTCTTTATTTATATATTATTCAGTGGGTAATTGAATATGATGTAGTTTTATACACGAATTTCCATATGCTTATTGACTAGTGTACCATTGGAAACGATGTAATATTCACCTGTATCATATTATATTTATATAGAATTTAGTAAAGGTCATTATTATAATATATAAGTGAATATCACATCATATTCTGAAAATATATAGAGATATCATTCTGTTGTATGCGTTCAATCGTGTTATGAAAATTTCAGATGTCGGAACACTCGAAAGTACTCTCTGTACTTTGTGAAAAGAAGACGACGCTTCCTGGTGCATTTGATACGGCTATATCGGAGAGGGCATCGATAAGCGATAACAAGGTATGAAACGTAAAGACATCATAGATTTTGGTTGTCTATCCATATGATACTTATTAATTGAGATTTGATTTTCACGAGTTTATTTTGTGTAAGTCGTTGATATTTATACCTGCTTAGTTGTCATAGGACTTATTTTATAATTTCGGAATCTGAAAACGGAATGAAACAATCGATATCTATGTTTCAGGCTACCGAATTATATATCCTATATCTGGAACAACTGAACGCTTTTGCGTCTACGATACACAACTTTAACGATCAATGTTCACAGGATTACGACTCGGATTTATTCAAGCAACTGCAGGATTTTCGTCAAAGCATACAAAGCACAGCTTGTACTGTTGAGATAGGTTTGCGTGGAATGGGCCTCCATGAAAGAAACCCCGGTGCATACCCCGTAGAAAATATTACTGACAGCGATTGCCAAAGTTGGAGTGGTCGTATTTGTGAAATTTATTCGTTTTTGAACGCGGTTTCAGAAAAACTTAACACGGACAATCAACTATTCGACATGAAACAGGAAATCAAATCTCAAGAAGTTGATCTCAAACGGTCTGCTATTATTGGTTAGAGGTGTATGGATCACGTTTATTTTGTTTGTTTGATTCTTAAGCATTGAATAAGTTTAATACCCATGTTCTTTTTTGCTGCATTATTGCCATATACATATGTACATAGCCCTTTATTTATTATCTGTTTTAAAATAAAACTAAAATTATAATGTTTTTTTTTTACATAAAATAACATTTGTAACAGTTCTTTAATAGGTCATTATACGCAATCTTGCGAATAAGAAAATATTAATAAATACGTTTCTAATCAACAACAATAAAAATAAAGCTTTCCTGATATATGTCTTTGAAAATATTTGTAAACAGTTGTTTTCAGCTCTAATATTAATGGCGTGGTTTAAAATCACACATAGTGTTTTTCGAGTGAAGTACGTTGAACAAACGTTTATTATGATTTCATTGACTTATGTTTGGTAAACCCCCAAATACTGCCCATTTAGGTCTTCCGAACATTACATTGTCAACATTTTTAATGACCGATTTATTGTAATAAAGAGGTACAAACAATGATTGACTTATTGTCGTGGAACGATATTGACCATAAACCACATCGATAACATGTATATCACGAGGGTCTTTCCGATTTTTATAAGACTGTATTCAACTAGCATGTTTAAATTGTTGTGTTGTAAATGTTTTTAAGAAGTTAAAAAAAGAACATCGCATTGTTTAAATAATTATTTATAGGCTTGCCTACCATTGCTAATATGTAGATTTAGCTGTGTACTTCATGTGTAATAATAGGTTTAGAAACGTATGCAGTTCGAAATAAACTCAATACTTTTGTACAAATTATATGTCGAATGAAAAGTAAAATGATACAATTGAAATGACTTATACCTAATTGCGCTCGAATTCGGAAAACAACACGGACCAATTTAATGTATCAATGGTATTTTCATTTAAATAATAAAGATTGATATATAATGTTATTATAACAGGATGGGCCATCTTTGTTAATAACACACGATAAGCGGGGTTTTCCAAACTCAGTACGGGAAAGGTATATTGCGACGGGATACGTCTATTGTAAAACATAATACACGAAAAAAAGAATTTATTTGTCATTTGGTACTTTACTTTTATTTTTTTAGTGCTGCAAAACAATGATTCTTTATGTTTACTGCACAAGTACACTTAATATCACGGAACAATTGAAATGTATCACACTTATCGTGTAGGCTCCCAATCTAGTACGTATATTTGTTGTTCTTTCGTGTTGGCGTGATGTCGGGTTTGAAGTTCGCAATAATGACCAATATGCCAACCAGAACGACAACAACGGCGACTAATATATTTTCGTATCGACGCCCTTGTTGTCGTTTTTGTTGGTGTATACATGTGATTATTCAGTTATACTAATGTTACGGAGGCTTAGAATTTGAAGTATTATGTCTAGAATGATGAAAACACAAGTTGTATATGTAAGAAATAATAGTAACACTACAAAGATACAAACATAGGTTGTAGGGATTAGCAAAGCTTGATAAAACTAATTCGCATGCGTTGAAAACGGAATAATCTAAATATGTGCAATATTATCATCTAACACGAAAAACACAATGCCAACATTCCGATATCAATATCATTTAACATAAGTTGGCGTTGCTTTATTACCTAAAAAGAACAGACAATGAGAAAAAGGACGATGAATTACATACCCAAACACATGCGAGATCTTCATTCAACGAATTTCTTTAAAGAAACGCACGTTTATGTTGATTGCATATTTTCAATCACTTTTCATATTTTATATAAAAAAACAACAACAACATATATGAACGATTCAGAATTGTGTGTATATGCATTTAAAGTTTTACTTTGAGTTTAGAGCAACTTCGATCTGTTGCGTAGTAATTATTGAAAACATAAGCAATGAACAGGGATAAAAATATTAAGAAATCATATAACAAGTAGGATTTGACTTTCTCATATATATTGTTGTTGATTTAATCTTGCTACATCTTGCCAAAAGCTCAAATATTTACACATTTTGTTTGGTTGAAACTTTTACCCATCTTGTAAATAACGACGATTTTCGTTTACGCAGACAAAACATAAAACACTGTAAAACTGTTAATATTATTACATTAGGTTAATTAAAACTACATAACGATGTATAAGTAATTGTTATTAGTTTAAGAATTTCTTTAGATTTTTTCTTATTAGCTTCGTGAAAACAGACCAATTTAAGATATAAAAATGCATCAAAGATTTTTAATGAACGTGGACAAAAGTTTTTAAGACTGATACGTTTTAGTAACGTAAATGTACAACGTTGATGAAATCGTCATACTCTTGAAACCATCAAGGAAGTCGCCCAAAAGTAAAGTGATCGCAATCATAATGGACTGGTTATCGCGTCCTTAAGTGCACTCGCCCTTTATCACCTCAGTATTACCCTTTGGTTCAGCACTTCCGTTAATTGATTAAAACGACCATATGATGAAGACTGTGAAATGATGATAAAACTTTCATTATATCCATAATAACAATACTACAAGAAATCTTTGATATAATATGTAATATAAATGATGTATATAGAAAATCTCGTAAACTAGCGGATGTTTTCCAACGACAGTTAATCGATATTGGAAGCCTTTAGTGGTCAATATGAAACTGTTATATACAGGCAACTGTCATTGTATATGGGTCCCCCAATTTGGTCCCTTGAGAGCAGCAATGCGTTTGCATGGGCCATCTTTATGTTTCATGGATCGTGATTGCTTGACTTGATTCAAGTGTCTTTTAATAGCGAGTGCACACGCTGGTATTCAGTAGTATATAACTGCCGTATATGGTAAATACTATTAAATAAATGACTTGTTCAAAGTATTGAAAAGCAAACCAGAATACATAAAATGCTCCGATTTTCTAACAAATATTTGCTTTTTGTCATGATAAAGTTAAGAAGTATCATTTGCATGAAAATGACTATCCGAAACTTGAGTTATCCGCGAAGAACAAACGAAACGTACACGCCGGGTTTTTGCGTTTATCAAATGATACTGCTCTTCGGCCAATAGACATAGAGTCGCGTCAGAAAGCATAGTTGTATCCTGTAAGTAATCACAAAATTGCGGTAATGTGATCAAATCAGTCAGCATTGTATTAATGAAAGAACAGAAGATTCCAATCCATTTGAGGTCATGACTACATAACACAACTTATCTAAGTAAAAATACCAGGTATCATCAAAATGTATCTTATTTGTCATTGGAATGGATTTCCCACACCTGTTTTTACCTATATGTTCGAAGATAGTTTGAAATGGTATCAGTCTAAGAAATAAACGACAAGCATCTAACATGCTTTTCATGAAACAAGGTTAGAATACCTGTTGCCTTTGATTAGGTCCATCTTTAAAGCTCTTTGCAGTGTGTTTCAACAGTACTTAAGAATGGGGTCTAATATAGAATAAAGTAAAGTTATAGTTTCATTGAACGATGATGGTTTATAACATAAATATTTCTTATATCATTGGCGTTATTTCATAAGAAACATTATTGAAATGGGAAAGTTGATGGTAACGTTTAGATCAGAAATGTTATCATGATGGTATCCCGGGTATGACCGGGTCGAAAGATCATATCACCAATACAAAACAACACATCGGTTATTTGATGCATTTAAAGGACAAAATAATATTACAATGAAATGAACAAAGAAATCACAAAATAATTGCAAGTAATAAATCATGGTCAATATGTTGCCTGCTGATAACTGTACAAGTACGGTTTGGTTAATATACTTTAAGATTGCTAGCTTTATAAGCAAAATTTGAAGTAACTTGGTCTTCAATTACAATACACGTTAAATTTACGCTCTCTTGATCGGTATGTGTTTTTTAAACTGATTTTCAGTTGCTAGCGTTAATTTACTGACATCGATGCTCCTGCTGCAAACAATATTTTCATCTGGATTTGTTCTTTACTCTTCGATGTCATCTGCGTGCAATGTCAGATCGGACGATAGTCCAGTGTTAACAACGGACATGCGCATCGTATTATCGGATCTTGTTCGTCAAACGGAGGGAATAATACATGAGATCAATAATTCCATAGAACTTGTGAGTACAAACCTTAATATTCTTGTAGTTGACATGGTCACTTGGTTCACACAATTAAATATATTACCGACAGGAAAAGAATTATGCAAATCAATATTTTGATTAAAGAAACATAAATACTTGAATTCAACGAATATTTCGCAAAATGTTTCGTAAAATAAAAATAACCCACAAAAAATCAGTGTTCCTTATAGCCATTGCCAAAATTTTAACGCTAGTTGTGGTATGGTAAGATAGATTTGACGAGATAGAAAATGCTCGTTTTCATTGCTGTGCGACAATATATTCCATGTTAATTTCCCGCCATAATATCCGAACATTTACGAGCGAACGCGAGACTGGCGTCGGGCAGCGTTGAAATTTTGGTTATTGCTATAAGGAACATTGATTTTGTATGTGTTAACTCTTTATTTTTTTTAAATATTGTACGAAGTATCCGTTGATTTTGAGTGTTTATTGGCTTTTAAATCATTATTCAAAAACGTTTTCATACTGTGAGTGAAAAGTGTATGTTATCAATAATTGTTCATTGTCCATCGTACAGCGAACATGTATATTGCGTTCATTGCAGATACACGGGGAAATTTTCTCGTGCGCAACTGCGAGATCAGATGACACCTTTGCACTATTATCACAGCTACTACGCCCTGCTGGACCCATTCTTGTAATAATATTTTATAAGTACAGTTTCATAGTGTGACATGCGACGCTTTTTAAAAATATGTTTGTCCACGTAGCTTCCTTTTTTGAATATGTTTATATAATTTCATGTTTGCTTAGATTTTAGGAGAACTTGATTTGGCATACAACATATCGAGAGTTGCATCGAATTGTTTCAGAAACATTCTAGGTGATTTAGATACTTTGCCCGGTTATTTTGCCGAATTAAAACCGTTTCTATGGAAAATAGAAAGAAATATTTTGAGCTTTGCGTGCCAGGTTGAAATCGGGATGAAAGCGTTGAACATGCCAATACCTCTTCAAGACTGGGCTTTTCCGATACATTCCTGCGAAACCCCGTTGATATATCAAGCGGATTTGAGAAAAACTGTTGAAATTTGTAAACTGCTTGTCAACAAATATAAGATATTTACTGTTATTAACCATGATTTGTTTGCATTAGGACAAGACATGTAGTTTTTCATATACGTGCATCGCTATTATACTTCATACTAGAATTAGTGTTTTTTTTTATTATTCATTGAAGTATCCTTTATATTCACTACTATTTATTATTTAATAAATATTTATGTTATACCAATGTTTTTACAAACTTATTGCATTTGCATTGATTCATTTTCAGGAAAATACTCAGATTTGCGTTGTTGTTTTACTGCCTTTGTTGTTTATATGCAAATGCTACAACGCTTCAAATGAAAAATTCTTCATTTTATTAATTGATACGAATAACAGCTTGAATGGTAAATAATGCGTAATAGTTCGCCCTGATTTACTCCTTGTGTTTCTGATTATTTCATAATGTGAGGTAGTATTGTTGGCAACCTCAGTGAGGAATACAATGGACTTTTCTTGGCAACCTTAGTGAGGAATAAAATGGGCTTTCCTTGGCAACCTTAGTGAGAAATAAAATATGGCAAGGCCCTTTTAAATAGCGTATTAAACATACTCCTTTTACATGATAAAATTAATGTTTTGATGAATGTTTATTTACACTTATTTTGTTTTTGTTTATATACTTCTATTTTCGTAATAAAATTGCTTGAATACTCATGCAGTGGTTCATTCATTTTTACTCGATATGTGCTTTGCATGAAAGCAAACGCCTCTGACAACATTCCTCTTAATGTATTCTAGTTTAGCAGCTATGATATGCCTTTATTTTTACTCTATTAAAACAACAAACGAGTATTTGCTGGGAATTCAACAAGTGCATGTTTACAAAATATAAGCCAAACCTGCGTGATATCGTACCAACGGCATATCGAGATTTTCTGACAGTGTAAGTAGGTCTTATTAAAAATCTTAATCTGCATTGTTAAGTTATTTTTTCGAAATCATAATCCTAACGGCTGTGATTGGTTCATCTCAATTTTATTTTGTGCTCATCTTCTAATACAAATTCTAATACAAAACGAGAACACATAATAAGAATACAAGTGCGTTTAAAACATGTAAAGCAACCTTATTCATGAAAGACGAGTAGATGTCATTGCGAGGAACTTAGTACATACGTTTGAATCACGAACCAAACCCGATGGGAAAGTCTTTTTTTTAAAGATTTCGCGACGAGATTAAATATTTAAATAAATCATTATAAGTATCAGAGCACAACAATCTATGATCCGTGATTTAAAACTAGCCTCTGTATAAAGGCAGGATGACAAAAAATGCGGGACAGGATTGTAGACTGAAGAACCACTTCCGAAAGTAACTCATTTAAAAGAACATGCAGGTTTCTAAGGCAAAGCTTAATAGATGTATATATTAAAAGAACGTAAACGTTAGTTACGTTTTATTTATAACGAAGATTCATTAAAATGAGGAAAAATGTAAATCCCTGTCTTGGACAAAAATAAATCTTAATAACAATAATCGTAACCTACAATTATTATTTCCATCCGATGCCAACTATACATAAGGCGTTAGAATTGAATACTAGAAAATGAATGCTAGGAAACTGTAAAGTTCGATGAATAAAAATATTTTTTGTTTTAATAAATACTTATATTCAAAGGTATGACTTTTATATATTTCCCTTACATATCAGACATTACAATTTAATTTTACTTTCCGATGGATCACATTAAAAGTAACTGCAATCGAAACACGAAACTAATAGAGTATATAATATAGAAAATAGTACAAGGGTATCGGGGAATCGACAGTGTTCATGGCTTGCGTATTAAAGTTGTGAAACGGCATTAATTAGCCGGTAGTTTCACCAGGAGCTCCCTTTCAGTTTCCTCGAGTTGAAATAACTTGTAATTATTTGTATGTATATAAGACATGACAAACGCTATTCAAAAAGTTAAATGATCAATATACATTTTAAAAATAAGAGTCAAAAATGCAAAATGGCAACGATGTTGAGAGGTAACTTTAAAAAAACTAGAGTAGATGTTTTACATGTTCGACCTCGACTTCTTGTTTGTAAATTAATGAACATTTCTGTTCATTTTGTGT
Organism: Dreissena polymorpha; assembly: GCF_020536995.1. NCBI lineage: Eukaryota > Metazoa > Mollusca > Bivalvia > Myida > Dreissenidae > Dreissena > Dreissena polymorpha. The sequence goes on along the minus strand of NC_068365.1, from coordinate 25,066,112 downwards.
ACTTTTTACTAATGTATATGATACCATGCTATAAAACCCAAGAGTTTACAGTTTCTTTGTAAACACTTTGTATGTAATGCAATGTTCTGAATATGACCAAACGAGTTTTGTATATAATATATCAATTACAATCGGGCCACTGAACAGAGAACGGGCGTTTATTCAAACTAGGGATTAAACATGACCCAAGCTGATCTTAAGTTCAACCTAAAACGGTTCAATATTTCATTCCTGATTGCCGATTATATGATCAACTAGTGCCCAAAACCTTCATTTTTCACAGTCGAAAGAATTTATCTGTTTCACAGCTGTTCCTTCATGTAAAACAGCAGCTTTTCCTGATTGAATATAAAGACGAAGTCCAATAGTTAACTTTTTCAACAAACATTGACTTAATCATTCTTTTTTTGGTTCTTTATTTTTTCAAATAGAATGACTGTTTTTAATTGCATCTGATATGTTATAAATAGTTTATTGAACGAACAATTCTATTTCATAACAATTATATAATTTAATAGCTTCTAATTTAATTAGAAAGTGTCACAAAATCCCACACCCGATTGCAAACGGATTGCAATCCCCTGTCCGAGAAAAAAGTGGTAGCCATGTCGAAAAGAGAGATGCCCCAAGTTCTTCTGAACAGTGAAGGCATAAAGTAGAAAGAAGTAACAACATACGAGTATAACTCGAGTTAAGTTGTGTTTCAATACATGTAATAACTGAATTTGAGAGAATAAATAATGGTAGGCTGGATGATTATTCCGTATCAGTATTTTCAGGAATCATCTTTTGATGTATTTGCATATTGCACATATTTAAATTGGATAATACTTTGGAAACAAATGACATTTTTATGAAATAATTTTTCAAAGTAACTAAACGTCCTACCTTTTAATATATTTTCTTAGTTTACACAATGTTTCTACTGGGAGTATGGAACGCTGTCAGTATGCGTAATTTAAACATATGTTATATTGTAATGAACTATATATTATTCAACGAAATAATGAGATATAGCAAAACTATAAGTAACACCAATATAAAAGAAACATTCTGACAAAGTCTATCAAATGTTCTTTTGGAGTCGTTTGACATGAAAAAACATTGTTTACTTCAAATTTGGACTGAGTTCATTTCCTGTTTATTTCATCAATTAGAAACACACATAGTAGTAATGATAATAATCGAAATCGAACGAAAATACGTATATATACAAGCGTATTATATACATTTTATCGAGTAATTGATTGTGTAACTAATTAGTAACTGGGAGTTTCAATTGAAACCACCTTTCTGTTTCCTTTAATTTGTAGGTATCTTTTTTAAGCCTTACATTATCGAAACTAAAAATACTGACGAGTATATAAAGTGGAAACCATGGCATAAGGTTATATATTAAAACAATTGTACAAGTTTAATAGTAAACACCAAATTATAAAAGTCATAAGTCGACTCGAGCCATGTCTGTGAAAGGTAACAGTCTAAAACGGAGTCTGTAAAGTATATGTTGTACAACTTCGTAGTCTAATGTTTGTTACATACATTTGTATTGAATATTTGTGTCATTAACCCATTTATGCCTAGCGTCCTGAAAAAAGGCCTTGGCAAACAGCGTAGACCCAGATGAGACGCCGCGTGATGCGGCGTCTCATCTGGGTCTGCTCTGTTTGCTTAAAGGAATTTCTGTAAGAAGTATTCTAAATATAGAAATAAATATACTAGACATCCCTAATTTTGGAAATATATTGATCCAATTTAGAAGGATGGGAGAGTCCACTAGGCATAAATGGGTTAAAGTATGTTTATCTATCTATGTGGTTATCATACAAAGTACTACCTAGAATCATGCATTTGTTTTGCTAACAGGTTGTATATAATGTGCGATATAATTTATATAATGGACAATTATGAATAACAAATAAATAAAACATAACGGTTATACATATTGAGGATATATTAATCGAACACATTTTTTATCCATATTATTAGTAAACATATTCGTTGCCATCATCGGTTCGGTCCTTTTACCAAACAACAAGTTCGTTACTGGGGTTCCCACGTCCAGAATACTGGGCACAAAACCTCCAACGTATCCAGAACACAACTCACCGTGCAACGTTGTAGACGACCAACCGAACGTCATCAACGTGAGCAGAACAGACAGTGCATTGGACATATCTGAACGAACAGCAGAACTCATTTCGAATATTAAAGCTATTACAAAATATGTAAGCAGGTGATAGTTACCGTTTTATATATTTCTTTATTTATATATTGGCCAGTGGGTCATTGAATATGATGTAGCTTTTATAAACGAATTTCTATATGCTTATTGACTAGTGGGCCATTGAAAACGATGTAATATTCACCCGTATCATATTATATATAAGAAGAATTTAGTAAAGGTCATTATTATAATATATTAATGAATACCACATCATATTCTGAAAATGTCTAGAGATATCATTTTATTGTATGCGTTCAATCTCGTTATAAATATTTCAGATGTCGGAACACTCGTTACTACTTTCTATACATTGTGAAAAGAAGACGACACTTCCTGTTTCATTTGATACGGTTATAACGGAGAAGACATCGATAAGCGATAACAAGGTATAATACGTAAAGACATCATAGATTTTTGCATGAATGTCTATCCGTATGATACTTGATATTTGATTTTAACGTGTGTATTGTGAATAAGCCGTTGATATTTATACCTGCTTAGTTGTCATAGGACTTATTTTATAATTTCGGAATCTGAAAACGGAATAAAACAATCGATATCTATGTTTCAGGCTACCGATTTATATATCATATATCTGGAACAACTGAACGCTTTTGCGTCTACGATACACAACTTTAACGATCAATGTACACAGGACTACGACTCGGATTTAATCAAGCAACTGCAGGATTTTCGTCAAAGGATACAAAGCACACCTTGTGCTGTTGAGATAGGTTTGCGTGGAATGGGCCTCCATGAAACAAAGCCAGTTGGAGTGGTCGTATTTGTGAAATGTATTCGTGTTTGAACGCGGTTTCAGAAGAACTTAACACGGACAATCAAATATTCGACACGAAACAGGAAATCAAATCTCAAGAAGTTGATCTCAAACGGTCTGCTATTTTTGGTTAGAGGTGTATGGATCACGTTTATTTTGTTTGTTCGATTTTTTAGCATTGATTAAGTTTTATACACATGTTCGTTTGCGCTGAATTATTGCTATATACATATGTAAATAGTCCTTTATTTATTGTCTGTTTTTAAATAAAACAAAACATATAATGTTTTCTTACATAAAATGACATTGGTAACAGTCCTATAATAGGTCATTATACGCAATCTTGCGAATGAGAACAGATTAATAAATGCGTTTTTAATCAAAACAATAAAAAAGAGCTTTCCTGATATATATGTCTTTGAAAATATTTGTAAACAGTTGTTTTCAGGTCTAATATAAATGGCGTGGTTTAAAATCACACATAGTGTTTTTCCACTGAAGTACGTTGAACAAACGTTTATTATGATAATTGCATTGACATATTTATGGTAAACCCGCAAATACTTCCCATTTAGGTCTTCCGAATATTACATTGTCAACAGTTTTAATGACCCATTTAGTGTAATAAAGAGGTACAAACCATTTTTGAGTTATTGTCATGGAACGATATTGACCATAAACCACATCGATTACATGTATATCGCAAGGGTCTTTCCGTACTTGTATAAGACTGTATTCAACTAGCATGTTTACTAAAGGTGTTGTGTTGCAAATTATTTTTTAAAGAAGTTTTAAAAAAACATCGCATTGTTTAAAAAATTATTTTTAGGCTTGCATACCATTGAAAATATATGGATGCAGTGGTGTACTACATGTGTAATGATAGGTTTAGTTCAATGTTTAATGAAAAGTAAGATGATAAAATTCAAATCACTCATACCTAAGTGCGCTCGACTTTGGAAAACAACACGGCCCAATTTAATGTATCAATGGTATTTTCATTTAAATAATAAAGATTGATATATTATGTTATTATAAAAGGATGGGCCATCTTTGTGAATAACACACGATACGCGAGTTTTTCCAAACTCAGTACGGGAAAGGTATATTGTGACAGGATACGTCAATTGTAAAACATAATACACGCACAAAAAGAATTTATTTGTCAATTAGTACTTTACTTTTATTTTTGTATTGCTGCAAAACAATGGTTCTTTATGTTAACTGTACAAGTTCACTTAATATCACGAAACAATTGACATTTATCATAATTATCGTGAAGGCTCCCAATCTAGTTCGTATATGTATATGTGGTGTTCTTTCGTGTTGGCGTGATTTTGGGTTTGACGGTCGCCATAATGACTACTATTCCAACCAGAACGACAACAACGGCGACTAATATATGTTCGTATCGTCGCCCTTGTTGTAGTTTTTTCGGGTCTACTTGTGATTATGAGGAACACAATGCCAACAAACATGCCTATATCAATATTATTTAACACAAGTCGGCGTTCCTTTAATGCATAAAAAGAACAGACAATGATAAAAATGACGCCGAATTACATATCCAAGCACATGCAAGATCTTCATTTATGTAGATTGTATATTATCAATCACTTTTCCTATATAAAAGCATATATGAACGGTTTAGAATTGTTTGTAAATGTATTTAAAGTTTTCCTTTGAATTTAAGCAACTTTGATTTGTTGCGTAATACTTATTGAAAACATAAGCAATACACTGTGATAAAATATGTATTAAGAAATCATATAGCAATTAGGTTTGCATATTAATTGCTGTTGATTTGATCTTGTTACATCTTGCCAAAAGCTGAAATATTTACAAATTCTGTTTGGTGGAAACTTTAACCCATCTTGTGAATAACGACGATTTTCGTTTACGCAGACAAAACATAAAAAACTGTAAAAATGTTTATATTATTACATAACGTTAATAAATGCATCAAAGATTTTAAATGAACGTGGACAAGAGTTTTTAAGACTGATACGTTTTGGTAACGAAAATTTACAACGTTGATGAAATCGCCATACTGTTGATAATAGATCATCAAGGAAGTCGCACAAAAGTAAAGTGATCGAATCGTAATGGACTGGTTATCGCGTCCTTAAGCGCACTCGACCTTTATCACCTCAGTATTACCCTTTGGTTCAGCACTTCCGTTAATTGATTAAAACAACCATATGATGAAGACTGTGAAATGATGATAAAACTTTCATTATATACAGAATTACAATACTACAAGAAATCTTTGATAGTATATGTAATATAAATGATGCATATAGAAAATCTCGTTAACTAGCGGATGTTTTCCAACGACAGCTAATCGATATTGGAAGCCTTTAGTGGTCAATATGAAACTGTTATACACAGGCAACTGTCATTGTATATGGGTACCCCAATTTGGTCCCTTGATAGCAGCAATGCGTTTGCATGAGCTATTTTTTTGTTTCATGGATCGTGATTGCTTGACTTGATTTAAGTGTCTTTTAATAGCGACTGCACACGCATACTATTAAATAAATGACTTGTTCTAAGTATTGAAAAGCAAACCACAATACATAAAATACTCCGATTTTCTAACAAAAATTTGCTTTTTGTCATGATCATTTGCATGAAAATGACTATCCGAAACTTGAGTAATCCGCGAAGAACAAACGAAACGTACACGCCGGGTTTTTGCGTTTATCAACTGATACTGCTCTTCGGCAAATAGACATAGAGTCGCGTTAGAAAGCATAGTTTGATCCTGTAAGTAATCACAAAATTGCGGTAATGTGATCAAATCAGTCAGCATTGTATGAATGAAAGAACAGAATATTCCGATCCATTTGAGGTCAAGAATACATAACACACATTATCTAAGTAAAAATACCAGGTATCATCAAAATGTATCTTATTTGTCATTGGAATGGATTTCCCACACCTGTTTTTGCATATATGTTCGAAGATAGTTTGAAATGGTATCAGTCTGATGAAAAGACGCCGAGCATCTAACATGCTGTCTATTAAACAAGGTTTGAATACATGTTGCCTTTGATTAGGTCCATTTTTTAGCTCTTCATAGTGTGTATTAACAGTACTAAATAACGGGGTCTAATATAGTAAAACGTATAGCTATAATTGATAATTTCATTAAACGATGATGGTTTATAATATACATATTTGTTATATCATTGACGTTATTTCATAAGAAAAATTATTGAAATGGGAAAGTTAATGGTTACGTTAAGATCAGAAATGTTATCATGATGGTATCCCGGGTATGACCGGGTCGAAAGATCATATGACCAATACAAAACAACACATCGGTTATTTTATGCATTAAAATTACAAAATAATATTCCAATCAAATGAATAAAGAAATCACACAATAATTGCAAATAATGAATCGTGGTCGATATGCTGCCTGCTGATAACTGTACAAGTACGGTTTGGTTTATATACTTTAAGATAGCTAGCTGTATAAGCAAACTTTGACGTAATGTGGTCTTTAATTATAATACACGTTATCTTTACGCTCTCTTGATTGGTATGCGTTTTTTAAACTGATTTCAGTTGCAAGCGTTAATTTACTGACATCAATGCTCCTGCTGCAAACAATGTTTTCATCTGGATTTGTTCTTTACTCTTCGATGTCATCTGCGTGCAATGTCAGATCGGACGATAGTCCCGTGTTAACAACGGACATACGCATCTTATTATCGGATCTTGTTCGTCAAACGGAGGGAATATTACATGAGATCAATAATTCCATAGAACTTGTGAGTACAAACCTTAATATTCTTGTAGTTGACATGGTCACTTGGTTCAAGCAATTAAATATGTTACCGATAGGAAAAGTATTATGCAAATCAATATTTTGATTAAAGAAACATAAATACTCGAATTCAACGAATATTTCGCAGTGTTTCGTAAAAAAAAGTTAACCCACAAAAAATCAGTGTTCCTTATAACCATAGCCAAAATTTCACCGCTAGTTGTGGCATGGTAAGATAGATTTGACGAGATACAAAATGCTCGTTTTCATTGCTGTGCGACAATATATTCCATGTTAATTTCCCGCCATGATATCCGAACATTTACGAGCGAACGCGAGATTGGCCTCGGGCAGCGTTGAAATTTTTGCTATTGCTATAAGACACACTGATTTTTTATGTGTCAACTCTTTTTTTTTAAATATCGTACGAAATATTCGTTGATTTTGAGTGTTTATGGGCTTTTAAACCAATATTCAAAAACATTTTCATACTGTGAGTGAAAAGTGTATGTTATCAATAATTGTTCATTGTCCACCTTACAGCGAACATGTATATTGCGTATATTGCAGATACACGGGGGAATTTTCTCGTGCCCAACTGCGAGATCAGATGACAACTTTGCAATATTGTCACAGCCAATACGCCCCGCTGGAACCATTCTTGTAATAATATTTTATAAGTACAGTTTCATAGTGTGACATACGACGCTTAAAAAAAAGAAATATGTTTGTCCGCGTAGCTACCTTTTTTGAATATGTTTATATAATTTAATGTTTGCTTAGATTTCAGGAGAACTTGATTTGGCCTACAACATATCGCGAGCTGCATCGAGTTGTTTCAGAAACATTCTAGGTGATTTAGATACTTTGCCCGGTTATTTTGCCGAATTAAAACCGTTACTATGGAACATAGAAAGAAATATTTTGAGCTTTGCGTGCCAGGTTGAAATCGGGATGAAAACGTTTAACATTCCAATACTTCTTCAAGACTGGGCTTTGCCGATACATTCATGTGAAACCCCGTTGATGTATCAAGCGGATTCGAGAAAAACTGTTGAAATGTGTAAACTGCTTGTCAACAAATATAAGATATTTACTGTTATTAACCGAGATTTGTTTGCATTAGCACAAGACATGTAGTGTTTCATAAACGTGCATCGCTATCATACTACATACTTAAATCAGTTTTTATTATTATTTTCATTGCAGTATCCTTTATATTCACTACTTTTATTTATATAATAAATATGTATTTTACACCAATGTTTTCTGCAAACTTATTGCATTTTCACTGATTCATTTTCCGGAAAATACTCAAGTATTCGTTGTTGTTTTACTGCCTTTGATGTTTATATGAAAATGCAATTTTTATGTTAACATGCAGTTCGTGACACTCAACAAATGTTACTACGCATTAAATTAAAAATGCTTCATTTTATTCATCGATACGAATAACATTTTGAATAGAAAATGGTGCATAATAACTCGCCCTAGTATAATCCATGTGAATCAGATTACCGGAGTATTCCCTATTGTGAGGTAGTATTGTTGGGCTTTCCTTGGCAACCTTAGTGAGGAATAAAAATGGGCTTTCCTTGGCAACCTTAGTGAGGAATAAAAATGAGCTTTCCTTGACAACCTTAGTTAGGAATAAAAATGGATTTTCCTTGGCAACCTTAGTGAGGAATAAAATATGACAAGGCTTTTTTAAATAGTGTATTGGTCATACTCCTTATACGTGATAAAAATAATCTTTTGATGAATGTTTTAATTTACACTTTTTTGTTTTTGTTTACATGCTTATATTTTCGTAATAAAATTGCTTGAATACTAGTGCGGTGGTTCATACATTGTTACTCGATATGTGCTTTGCATGAAATGCAAACGCCTCTGACAAATTTCTTGTAAATGCATGTTATTTTAGCAGCTTTGATATGCATTTAATTTTACTCTTTTAAAACAACAAATTAGTATTAGTATTTGCTGTGAGAAATGCAAGTGCATGTTTACAAAATATAAGCCATACATGCGTGGCATCGTACCTAAACAATTCGAGATTCTCACAGTGAAATTAGCCCTTATTAGAAATCTTAAGCTGCATTGTTAAAAAATGTATTTTCTCGAAATAAGAACATTACTGAAGTATGTGATAGGTTCATCTTAGAAAAACAAAAATAAGATAACAAGTACGTTTTAAAGCAACCTTAGAGACATGAAAGACTCGTAGTTACCATTGCCAGGCACTTCAGAGTACAGACGTTTGAATCACGAACCAAACACAATGGGAAGGGTATTTTACAATATTTCGCGACGGGGATTCAATCAATGAAAATAATTATCCGGGCACAACAAGCTATGATCCGAGATTTAGAACGAGCCTATGTATCAAGGCAGGATGACAAAAATGCGGGACATGATTGTAGACTGAAGAACCACATCCGAAACTAACTCATTTTTAATAGCATGCAGCTTTCTAAGGCAAAGCTTAATAGATGTATAGATTTAAAAGAATGTACACGTTAGTGAAGATGTTTCCTTTAACGAAGATTCATTTAAATGAGGCACAATGTTTATTCCCTGTCCTGGAAACAAACAACTAAACGCAAACTATGTCAGTAGATTAACTACCAACACATATTATTGCCTTTCGAGGCCAACTTTACATAAGGAGACAGCATTACAGTTTTTGATGACAGTTTTCGACACAATTCTATACGTGCGTTAGAATTGAATACTAGACAATGAATGCTAGTAAATTGTAAAGTTCGATAAATAAATATTTTTTTTGTTATAATAAACACTTATATTTAAAAGGTATGCTTTTTTATATATTTTCCTTACATATAAGACATATAAGACATTACAATTTAAATTTACTTTCCGGTGGATCGCATTGAAAGTAACCACAATCGAAACACGAAACTACTAGAGTATATATATAATGTAGAATATAGTACAAGGGTCACATGTTTATCGGAGAATCGACAGCGTTCATGGCTTGCGTGTTCACGTTGTGAAACGGCATTAATTACCCGATAGTTTCACCAGTAGCTCCCTTTCAGTTTCCTCGAGTTTAAATTACTTGCAATTATTTGTATGTATATAAGATATGACAAACGCTATTTAAAAATATTGAATGATCGATATATATTATAAAAATAAGAGCCAAATATGCAAAATGGCAACGATGTTGAAAGGTAACTTAAAAAAACACAACATAATAGATGTTTTACATGTTCGACATCGACTTCTTGTTCGTTAATTAGTGAACATTTATGTTCATTTAATGTACTATTTACTAATGTATTTGATATCATGCTAAAAAACCCCAGGATTTTACAGTTTCTTTGTAAACACTTTGTATGTAATGCAATGTTCTAAATATGACAAAACGAGTTTTGTATATAATATAGCAGTATATAATTCACCGATGACGACAACGAACACTAGTTATAAATGAATAAAACTTGATATTTGTGAAATATTCGATTTTAGTTCAAATAGTCGTTGCCATCAACGTTATCAACGAGAGCAGAACGAACAGTGCATTGGACCTAATAATAATAATAATAATAATAAAATCTTTATTTAAAGAAGATAAATGATGCTTTTACAAGTAGAGGTAGTGTTTTCTGCTTTGATATACTGAAATCGATTGCGGAGATATGAAGAAAATAGGTCGCATGACAAAACCTATCTGAACGAACAGTGGAACTCATTGCACAAATTAAAGATATTACAAAATATGTAAGTACATTTTGTGAGCTGGTGAAATAATATGTTATAGCAATGTTTCATGTATATATATTTTTCCTGACTTTAAATTCTCGCTCAACCACCATAACATTTAATAAAAGTTTTTTATTTAAGTAAATTGATAGGCATGTTTTGATTACATAGTCTTAGTTTAACTTATTGAGGAAAAAGTAAAGTATCTATGGAACTACGAGGACACTTGTATATAGTATGTTTTTACGCTATTTCGTAAGCTTGTGTGTGCAAAAGATCGGAAACATTAACATCTTCAGAAATATTTATACGATTAATTAACTAGTATTTATATATTTGTATAGCCGATGACAATTGACGCTACGATATGGAATGCACATAACCATGCATACAAGCGTTCGTTTACATACGTACCAACCCCGCTGACATTGTTCGGTTTAATTTGCATTAGAAGCCCGTCAAAACAATTCTGTCCAAGCTTTCTGAATACCTAATTATAAAAGCATTTTAAATCAAATCGCCTCTTAGTGTTTATTCACTTTATATCCTTATCGAGGATTCAATCCGATTCGAAGGGGTCAATAAACAACCACACCCTTTATTGCCTTTTTCCAAAGGCACAAACACATTATCTTTTTCTGAGTGTTCTTTAAATGTTTTAATTCTGTTGTATGCGTTGCATTGCATTGTATGTACATGTATTTTAGATGTCGGAACACTCGAAACTACTTTCGATACTTTGTGACAAGAAGACGACAAGGTGTTTCCAAGTACCCTTGATACGCTCATATCGGAGATGTCACCGATAGGGGATAAAAAGCTATGAAATGGTTAGCCATCTTATGTTGCGGCATGATTGTCTAACCGTGTGATACTTGGTTATATATGTACTATTTTAATATTTTTTTTATAAATACTATAAATTTACCATAATTTAATTATCACGGTATTTTTCCTATACATAAGTTTGATAAAACTGAAGAAATTAAATAAAACATTCAATTGCTATTTTCAGGCTAACGCATTATATGTCAAGTATAAAGAACAACTGCTGGATTTTGGTTATACGATGCACACCTTTAACGATCAGTGTACGAGCGACTACGACTCGGATTTATCCAGTCAACTGCAGGACTTTCGACAAAGGATACAAAGCACAGCTTGTGCCTTGGAGATTGGTCTGCGCGGAATGGGAATATACAAAGGAAACCTTGTTGCATCACCAGTTGATAATAATACTGACAGCGACTGCCAAAGTTGGAGTGTCCGTATCTGTCAAATTTATTCGTTCTTGGGTGCAGCTACAGTAGACCTCAACACGGAAAATAATAGTTTTCAAGAAGTTGATCACAAAGGATCTGTTATTATTGGTTAAATATCTACGGATTGTATTTATATGGTTACACGTTGGTGAGATTTTAATACACGTGTCTGTTTGTGTTGGATTGTTGTCAAACATCGGTAAATATTCCTTTACTTATTTGTTCAATATAAGTGTAACAATATTATGTGTGTGAAATTTGAACAAGAATAATGTAATACAATCACTGAGCTTGTATATTTTCATATACATTTATAGTATAACTTTCGTAATTGTATAATGAATATGTAAACTTGTGCAATGATTAAAGTCACCTCAAAACCAGAGACTGCCGAATTATAGAATAAATCATCACATAAAAAAATAATTCGACCTGATGCCGTTCCAAAGTACCCCTGTAGCGAAGCCGACCAAACGGCTAAACACATCTTTGAATTACATGGACCACCAAACCCTGGGGGAAAATGTCTGGCCGGAACATGTGATTTTGTAGTAGAAGCTGTACGATCGGCCAGAGGAGGACCATTAGAACACCTCGCGTTCCATCCTTGCAACCAAACCGATCAAAAAGGAGAAAGAATCCTAAGTGTATAAGAATTGTATAATTCTGATTTTACTATGCATCCAGTTTTGAAGAAAAACACACAAAAAAACACGTCGTTCGCTTTTTTTTAGTGTTATTCATGAATTAATATATACATTTATATTTGCAAACTTGTGAATAAAAACATAAATAAATACTGTCCTGGTTTTATTTTCATTTAATTGAGTAAGACTGAGATTGAAAATGCAGAAAGCTTAGGGTTGCCTAATTGATATGTTTATTAAAACACTAAGAAATAGTGTGTGTCGACATTTATTTTTCAGATCAATGGCGTTGTTAAAAGTCCCGTAGAGCGTTTACTCAGTTTTGATGAAGAGTGAAGTACGTTAAAAAAACACACGTTTATAACGATAGTTATGGTCACTTATTAATGATAAAACCAAAAGAAATTTCCATTCAAATGTCCCGACAAAGACATGGTCAACACTTCAGTTTTGTTTGGGTTATGATTTGTTCAGTTATGTCTTAAACAGCGTTCATGCTATTAATGCTAAACATTTTAAACCAATTATGAAATCCAAAATTATAGATTCATATAAACAAATTTGATACCGCACACTAGAAGATAGTTCAATGTTATACATTAAAAAATATTTTAGTCAAATATTGAATATGATATTTACCTAGACTTAGTTCCGAACAATTTAAGATTGTATTTATGCCGGTTAAGACTATGTGTTCACCCCATTTGTATACAGACAAGTAGATATAATGGAAATACAATTGTGAGACAAGAAAGATATTGTCTTTTTTGTTATGTCACTGATATTGAGGACGAATTTTATTTTGTATGTATGTGTTCAACATTTGTTGATATAATCAAGACAGAAAAATAAACTTTAATTATCCATCGCTTTTTTAAGTATGTACATTTGCTGAAATCAACCAAAAGGTCTGAACTAATAAAACTTTGTTAAATTGATAAGAAAGAAATATCATTTGATAAATATCATCAAATGCCTATATATACATTGTAGTAGATCAGCATATGGAAATTAAATATTACCCAAATATATCTAAAACAGAAACATATATAACAAAACTTGTACAATTCATTCTGGCAGACTCAATTAATGAGTTTACCGTTGGGTTATTTTATGACAGCTTGAGTAGCATTGAACACGTCTAACAACTGGTTGGACTGGACTGTAAAGTCCATTAAAAATTGAAAGTAACTACATTCGGAACGCAATACTTCAAATCGTACGCACAAAGGTGTAACCTGTATCTGTTCATCGATTATGCATTTGATTTACGATACAATATTAATAAGTTGTGGATGTCGACAGCAACTCCCTTTCAGTTTCACCCCGTTGGTACATGAAGGTGTATTGTTTTAAGTAAACAAATGTCGACACTTAAATTATTTTTACGTTGCTGTTTGTATATAAGCCAAGTTAATAAATGTTAGCTAATAAAGCCATTCAAAAAGTTAACTAATCAAAACTAAGACTAAGTCATTAACAATATTTTAATTGCCAACATTCGTCATTTGCCATGATGGTGAAAGGTAACAAGCTACTAAAAAGTCTAGAGTATTGTAGAGGTGTTTCAATTATTGAAGATTTTGAATCATTTCATAATTATAATCTTGTTATTCTATTTTTGAAACAATCATTCCAAAAACCGAGGATTGAACAGTTTCTATAAAAACAACAACAACATGATATGTAATGCAACGCTAGATTTGTAAAAATTTAGTGTTTTTTTTTCAACAAAATAATAATAACAGTTATCAGTATAATATATACGTTTAACCATATTTAAATCGAATACATGTTTTTAATACAAATATTTTTTGACGTCATCGATTTATACCTTTTACCAAACCTCAAGTTAGTATATGGGTTATCCACGTTAAAAACACTGCACACTAAGCTTTCTACGTATCCAGAACGGAACCCCCGTGCAACGTATATGTAGTAGACGACCATCCAAACGTCATAAATGAGAGCAGAGCGGATACTGTTTTGGATATATCTGAACGAACAGTAGTACTCATAGCGCAAATTTAAGATATTACCAAATATGTAAGTAGGTATTATAGTTCAATCTATTAACTGTTGTACCGTTATTGACCATATTCCGATTGAATATTATGAAGCTTTTACAGACAGGCCTCTACTTTTATACATGGATAGAACGGTTTTGACATCTCGTTCATTTAAAAATATGTGATATTTACGGGTATCATGCAATATTTATCAAGACATTAACCGATGGCAATATTATAATATTTTGGGTGAATATCACATCATATTTTCTAAATGTCAAGCGTTTAACTTATGTAGTAAACGTTCTATTGTTTTGTAGTTATTTCAGATGTCGGAACATTCGAAACTTCAATCGATACTTTGCGAAAATATGACGACGCTTCGTGGTTGATTTGATACGGTTATATCAGAGAGGTCACTGAAAAGCGATAACAATGTATTATGTAAAAAATATACCAGATCCTGGCATGATCGTTTAAACCTGTGATATTTGGTTACGTATATTCGATCCTAACGTGTTTATTTAAATTTCTATATTTATTTAACAAAATGTCCATTTATGTAAAAATAATATGAATAAATTTGTAATTTTCGGAAAACTATTGATTGAATTAAAAAACTAACGGCTGTGTTTTCAGACAACCGAATGTTATGTCACATATCTGGAACAACAGAACGCGTTTGCGTCTACGATACACAACGTTAACGATCAATGTACACACGACTATGACTCGGATTTATTCAAGCAACTGCAGGATTTTCGTCAAAGGGTACACATCACAGTTTTTGCTGAGGAGATTTGCGTGGAATGGGCCTCCAAGAAAGAAACATTGCATCCATTGGAGGAAATAATACTGACAGCGACAGTCCAAGATGAAGTGGTCGACGTTGTCAACTTTATTCGTTTTTGAATGAAGTCTCAGAAAATCTCAAAAGAGAAAATGAGAATTTTCTCACGGAACAGGAATTGAAATCTCAAGAAGTAGATTTTAAACGGTCTGATTGTATTTGTTAGAGCTGTCTGTATCGCGTTTATTTTATGAGTTGCATTGTAAAGCAATGCTTGGTTTTTACACTCATGTTCGTTTGCTTGGTATTGTTTTATTCATTAACGTATGTTACTAGTCCTTTATTTATTTCCTTAATATTATTTGATTAGACATGTTTCAGGTTTATTTAGTTTGTTGCATTTTTAAGCAATGCATTTTAGTTTGTTTTACCCGTGTCTGTTTTCGTTGTATTGTTGCCACCATTAACATCTGATGATAGTTTCAACGTATGTTTTTCATATTTACTGTTTTCATATGCCCATTGTCACAATTAAACAAGAATAGAAGATAGTAAACTCACTAATATTTTTTTATAGAAAATTATTAAAATGCTTACACACGTGAACAGAAATTGATAAAATGGTACATAGCGTCACATGTTACAATCTTTGGAATGAGTAAAGTTTATTACGTTCATTATTTTATTTTATTGTTTTTTTGTAGCAAAATAATAAACAATGAGAATTTTCGTGAAGAAAGCCAGGCCTTGCCAGACTGGTGAGTCTATTACACCATTTGGAAAATAGTTTGTCGGCATGCATGTTTACACACTAAATGGCGTTGTTAATCCCATATAGTATTTGGCCAATAACGAAGAAGAGTGAATTTCGTTGAACAAATATTGATTTTGACAAACATAGTCCCTTATTAATTATAATATCCATAGGACTGTTTTCTGAAGTGTTCCAAATTTGATTTGGTCAACAGTTGTAATAACCCATTGATTGTTGTAACCAGGTACAAATAAGTGTTGAGTTGCTATCGACTGATCATGAACTTCAACCGATATATCACATGTGTGGAATGAAAGTAAAGATCACATGATGGATATCTCCCGGATTGCGTTCGACTTTGGAAACCCCCACTTATCCATTGGTAGAAAACAAAATCATATGAATCAACGGTAGTTTTATAAAAATAAAAACGTTGACCACGTGTAACTTTTAAATGATTTACTATGGGTCATGGCTTTTTATACCGCTAGATAAGTGAGGATTTCCAAACTCCTCACATTAGGCGATGCGTCTGTGTGGAAACATATTACATGTAAACAATGTGAATGTTTATGTCCAGTAGTAAGTTACTTGTACATGTATAGTGCTGCAAATCAAAAGTATTACTCGTGCCAATATACTTCTAGCTTAATATCAAGAAATCAAACAGTTCGACAACTGTCAAAATGTTCGTATCGATAACTGTTCTGTCGTTCACTAGCAGCGTACGCAATATAACTGTCGCCCAACCAAAAAAAAACAAACAAATTATAGTATGTTTTACATTTTCTCTACATGATTAAGAAAGCTACAGAAAACACATTTGCATACACGAAACTGGAAAATATGAACATACTATAAGAATCATCTTCTTTAACCAGAAACACAATGTTAACAGTATCAAAATCATTTAACAAACTTTGGTGTTCTTCTGTAGCAACAAAAATAATAAACGAGAAAGGACAAGACGATGATGAATACCTTAGTCAAGCACTTTTTAGCTCTTAATTATACTGATTCTATTACATAACCTTAATGATAATCAGAAACATACATGTTAAAATATATTGTATAATAAATTTCGTTTTTACTCTTTCATAAACGTCAAAAATGGTTTCTTTCCAAAGCAACTTCATTTATTTCACGTTGACAATGTAAGGAATGTTCCATTGTATATTTCATCAAGTGGCTTCGTCTGTATGTATCAATTTATTTTTGTCTAATCTTGTTAAAATGAAACTAGTGAAAATAATCACACATCTGCTAAAGTGAAAACTTATAATTATCTCTTAAAATTTTTGTTCACAAAAACATTAGCTTCTTGTAAAAAAATACAAAACACAAACATGATTTTTTACGAATACGCTTTGTGATGAGGAATATAGCACTGAAAACTATTAGTCATTACAATATATGAAATATTGTTAATAAATTATAAAGGGCACAAGACCATTAAGACTGAAACAAGATATTCGCTGATGCAATTGACGCACCCTTGAAGCTTAATCATCATGGACGTGTGAAGCGATTGAATCATGAAGAAGCGGTATTCACATAGTTACGGAAACGGCTATTGGGCATCGGAATAGTCAGTTTATGTGATATTAGCTGAGATGTTATGACCTATTACTTCAAGTCAAGTACGCGAACTTTATATGATCCTATCGCATACACAACCATTTTTTACAACTTAAATTCCTGCAACGAAACGTTATTTTCTGACGTTAACATTGAGAAACTTATTTCATACTTTTTGCCGTTATAAATTATTTACGGATAAGTCGAAATATCAGATCGATTTTGGACGACAAACCACAATACGGATTAGAATAGTTTTTCAGCCAAAACGTTGCTTAACGAACATATTCAACTGTTAAAATACTTACAATAGAGTTAAGTATTTCTAAACCGGCCATGTTCAAGGTAATTTGTATTTGAAAAGTGTCGTTTAATACCCTAACTGCACAAGGTATAACTTTTTAATGGTCCAAAACAAATCCCATAAAAATCGATTTCGTAAACTGTATTTAAACGACTCAATCCATACAACTTTAGTTCTTTCAAAATTTACATTTAAACCAGACATTAAAGAGAATTGATGCAGTAAGTCGAGATCGGAGATTAGAGAGTTTTCGGATCCATCTAACAACAAAAAAGTACTAGTATCATCCGCAAATTGTGTTTGTTTATACTAGTATTCGATTCCATTTATCACATTTCCCTTAATATTGCTCGAACTCTTTATTTTAATGGCTAAAATTTCTGCACACAAAATAAATAAATAGGGTGATATAGGATTTCCTTGCATGCAGCCGCGGCCTATTTGGAAGTTTTCAGATACAAAGCCGTTTAACTGTACAGCCGTTTGTTGGTTTGTTTGTTTTTTAAATCGAAATAGTGCATAAAACTTGGTCCGAAATTGAAGAATTTCAATGTTTGCTCAATAAAATCAAACGATAATGTATCGAAGGCTTTTTCAAAATCGATAAGCATTATTAACCCAGGGATGTTGTTGTTTTTAACGTTGTGCATGATGTCGTATAACAATATTGTGTTTTCTCCAATATAGCGCCTAGAGACAAAACCAGTTTGGTCCCGTTATATAAGATGTTCTAAATGAGGTTTCAGTCTATTGGCAATTGCTCCGGATGCTAATTTATAAACAACATTTAATAAGTAATTGGTCTCCAGTTTTTAAGAAAATGTTTCGGTGTGTTCTCTTTTGGGATACATATTATAATACCTTGTTTTTGTGATTTTGAAACGCATTTTTTATGTATGCAAAATTGATCCTCCTTAGTACAAAAATACCAATTTGTTTCCAAAAAACCTTTAAAAAGTTGGTTGTGAAATCGTTATTCATATGTTTTAAAGTATTTGAAAGTTATTCGTATGTAATTAAACCTTCGAATTTTGACATTTCCTCAGGACGCAGTTCCCTTGTTCCAAGTGGATTCAAATTGCACAAAGAATACTCATATTGTGGTTCTGCTTTTTTGATATAATTTTTGGTAAATACGTGTGGTTTCATTTAGAATTTCTGAATGGTAATATTTTAACTGACCATTGTCAGTCTCAATAAAAGGGATATTTTTTTTATTTAAAATGTGTTTTTTTTTCTAAGGAGCAGAAATATTTTGTAGTGTTTTCACCCTGTTCTATCCATTGACTCCTAGATCTTACAATATTATCCCCGGACTCTGATATCTCTGATGTCATTTGATTGTAAGTTCAGTTGTTGCATTTGTTCTTTGTTATTTTCACTTAAGGTATGTTCAATGTTTTCAATTTAAAACAATAACCTTTGTTCTTCATACAGTAACCGTTTGTTTTTGTAACTAGAATATGAAATAGTTTTTCACCTGATTTCCATTAATAATCTGTCAATAAAAAGTTGATAATTTATAGTAAAACAAATGTCCTTATTATCAATTAAGCGAATATTATCTAAATCGTAAACAGGCAGGCAATACTGTTTTTTTAATTTCTTCAATTAAATTGCTTATAGAAGTAACATAGTCAATGTCTTAGAGAAGAGTATTATTAAATTTCCAAAGACCTTTGCCATGGTCACAGTGTCTGTAGCAAAACGAAATATGTACAATAGAATGATCTGACTTTACACTAGTACGAATATCTGGTGATTTCAAATAATTGAGCAAGTTTGGGGTAATAAAGAAAAAATCAAGCCTTGTTGTTGCAAATCGATTACGCAATGAAACTGTATCTACCGACTTTAGCATTAAGAAACACAGGCCATACTTGTTTACGGAAAAAGGTAAAGTATCCGTAAGGTAAGGAGTTTCGTGTGAAATATTGCTCACGACTTTTCACAAACATATGACAAAATGACTAACGCTTCATAATAATATTGTGTTTTCATGTTCACTTATTTTTTTCATAAACCATTTCCGACCAATGTGTGTGCTATTAGTGTTATTTCCTTGGTTTATATATAGACAAATGTTGGTTGAGTAATTAAGGATCTACTGCGTGTCAAGAATGGTATTATTTTAGCTAAGTAGAGTAAAAACTGCTCGGACAAAGGTTGTCTTCTATAGACGGACAGTATGTCACACAGATTGACGGACCATAAAGCAAAGGCCCCGCTTCATGTATTTTAATGAAACAATCCTTTTGATATTTGCTTTTCTTTTCAAAGTTGGATACAAACGTTGTGCGCGTTCGTACACGTTTAATTGTTGCATTAAATGAGACAAGATGGAAAAAAGAATGACGACATTCCCTGTAATATATCATCATGACGATAAGATTCTCTAAGTCTAGATGCGCAACTGTATAATGTCTTGTCCCTGAGATAATAATGACGTTTGAAAGTGAGTAGATAATGCACGAATATGAACGCATGTTGACAAGAATTAAGAAGCCTCGTTTTTGTGTCGCCTGACTATGGTCATGGGACATAGAAGTGTTACTTGCTTCGGCGGTGTCGGCGGCGGCGTCCGCGGCGTCACACTTTTCGAAAAAGGCTCATAACTTCTGTGTCCCTTCAGATATTGCTTTCATATTTGGTATGGATGTTTGCATGCGTATCTGGACAACACATTGCGCATACAATTTTTTATCCCTGTGACCTTGACCTTGAACTTGAGGTCAGCGTTCAGGTTTCGAAATCTGCGATCGCGATTCGAAAAAGGCTCATAACTACTGTGTCCCTTCAGATATTGCTTTCATATTTGGTATGCCTGTGTATCTGGGCAATACCTTTCCATAAGCATAATTTTTTTGACCCCCGTTACATTGACCTTGAACTTGAGGTCAGCGTTCAGGTTTTGAAATTTGCGACCGAGATTCGAAAAAGGCTCATACCTACTGTGTCCTTTCAGATATTGCTTTCATATTTGGTACGCATGTGTATCTGGAAAACACCTTTACAGGTGCATGCACATTTGAACTTGGGGTCCGCGTTCAGGTTTCGAAATCTGCGACCGCGATTTAAAAAAAAGCTCATAACGTCTGTGTCCCTTCAGATATTGCTTTAATATTTGGTACGCATGTGTATCTGGACAAACCCTTTTCATGCGCATACAAGTTGTGACCTCTGTGACTTTGACCTTGAACTTAGGGTCCGCGTTTAGATTTCGAAATCTGCGACCGCGACCTCAAAAAAGTTTCATAACTACTATGGCTTGAGCTTTACTTTAAACATAAAATTCTTTTGATAGATTTTTATTCCCCCGGCATTTACGATGCGGGAGGCATATAGCGTTTGTCCTGTCCGTCCGTCCGTCCGTACGAAAATCTTGGTTGACTCATTTTGACCTTTTCGTTTGACATCAATACCGTTTGTTACAGAGCTTTGATACTTGCATGGATGTTGTCTCTCATCCACCTGCACACACAAGCATCAACAAACCTCATTAACCAGGTTTTCGAAGGAAAAAACTGGTAATTAGATTGGCGAATGTCGGCGGGCGGGCGGGCTGTCGGGCTGGCGGGCTGGCGGGCTGGCGGGCGAAACAAGCTTGTCCGGGCCATTACTTTGTCGTTCATTGTGAGATTTTAAAATAATTTGGCGCATTTGTTCACCATCATTAGACGGTGTGTCGCGCGAAAGAATTATGTCGATATCTCCAAGGTCAAGGTCACAATTTGAGTTCAAAGTTCAAAAATGGCTATAAATGAGCTTGTCCGGGCCATAACTTTGTCGTTCATTGTGAGATTTTAAAATCATTTGGCACATTTGTTCACCATCATTAGACGGTGTGTCGCGCGAAAGAATTACGTCGATATCTCCAAGGTCAAGTTCACACATTGAGTTCAAAGGTCGAAAATGGCCATAAATGAGCTTGTTCGGGCTATATCTATGTCATTCATTGTGAGATTTAAAATCATTTGGCGCATTTGTTCACCATCATGGGACGGTGTGTGGCACGAAAGAATTACGTCAATAATTCCAAGGTCAAGGTCACCACGACTAAAAATATATTTATTTTGATACGAATGGGGAATGGGGAATAATTATAAACAATTATCAGATAAAGGGAGACAACTAAAACTTAACTGATTAAAAGTTCAGTTTAAGTTGTCTTCCTTTATCTGACTTTTTTTCACATTGAAAACCTGGTTTTGTGACAATTTTGTCCCTTGTTTTGACATTGACCCTCCTTTGGACTTACACGTATTTAAATGGACCAGTGTCTTGTTTAACCCATTTTGATCATTTCGTCTATCATCAATACCGCTTATTACTAAGCTCTGATACTTGCATAGATGTTGTCTCTGATTAACCCTAACACACCCACATCACTCAACCTCATGATGACCTTGACCTCATTTAGGACTTAGACTTTTTTAAAAGGTAACAATTTCTTATTTACCCATTTTGAAGCATATTGGCGGTCATATTGTGTTTGGTCTGTCTGTGTGTTTTTGTCTGTTTTTTCTATTAGATTTACAAGATTCATGCACAATTATTTTGGTCATTCATTAAAAAAAATTGTTTATTCAATATGATACGAAATAAGACAAACAAGGGTAAAAAGGGTAATGTCACATCCCCGATATAATAGTAAACAAGTAACACAGGTATTCTACCATCAGGCGACACATACAACTCGCGGAGTCTTATTACAACTTGAGCTCTTACACTTTTCCTTCTGCCCATATAAGCATTTGCCACATAATTTAAACATTACGATGCACGATTAACGTTTTCATCCAAACTACAACCATATATTTTAATGTCAAAACGAGCAATTCAAATGGCACACGATGGTGGACTAAAAACGAAGCTGTCATTTCTTGCTTAATTTTATTATTAATGAAAAAACCATTAATATTAAACATTAAAAACGTCGCTTCGAATTGCGAATGATTTACAAATAGTAGGATGCCTTTAAGTAGACATGCGAGTCTTCTATGTACAAGAATATAAACATGTACTGGTATATGGGTGCCACATATTGAACATAATAGAATACCAAACAGTGCTTGAATGGCGGGAACACTTTGCGCGGGCAATAGATGCGGACTTTCAATGAAAAGCCGTCTAAATAGCGTTCCTTTGTACTTTTGTTTCATGACATGGATTGTCATCGCTGGATATTATTGTTTGAGTGTCCATACCGATATGAACGCTCACTTAAAACACAGATAACATCACTGGGGGCTGACGAGGTCAAAGCATAGTTCGTTTCGCTACGACATCGGGTATATGTTTTACTACGAAAACATTGTTTAAATACACATGACATCGAGAACGGATTAGTCGAAAATTGTGTTTAAAACATGTAAGACTGTGCTTTTCTAATAACAAAACTCTGAATTTAAGCACAATGACATTTCATAGGTCTGTTACATCAAATTATAGTCCAAGATGTGTCTGGTTTATGCGGTTAAACAAGAAATATACCGCTTATTTATCAAACCGAAGTCAAGTTTCACTTAAAAAAATGCAATTAAGGTTTACAACTGTGTTTAAGGTTCATGTAGAGGCTTGATTTTGAAAAATGTGGGACCCCTAGCTTTTAACTCAATTTTGACTAAAGGAAGAGTGCCACATTGAAAATGTATACATATATGCTTTAAAGGATGTTTTTCCTTCAAACTGTAACCAATTTTGTACATCAACGTATCATAACATCCACAAAATCAATCAAAATACAAAGCGATTTTAACACTTAAATATACATTATTTTCAAAAATTTGAATCATGTTTATTCCACGTATTTCGGCGGAAAATTATATAACTAGTGAATAATATCGCCATTGACGAGGGCAAGTTACGCTTAAATAGTAAAAAAAGTTTACATATCTAGAAATATCAAAACTCGAACACATGTCATTTCATCACCATGGGGGTAGCCATTTTTAAATTAATAAAATAGAAAGAAACATGCTAAAAACTCACTCATCGCCTAATTCACATTCCAAACGGTTGACGATGACAAATGCATTGGATTGTAATCTTTCCGTTGATGTTTGCAAACTGCACGATCAGACCTCATAAACACTCAAAAGAATAACTATGTAAGAAGCATTTCACCAATGTTTACAATCGTTGTCGAATCACATGTACTATATTATCGCGCATAAAATAGTACGCTTACAGACTGACAGAAAGATCGATACGTAACTCCGTTAAATTCATCACGGTATACTATTTTATTGATAATATATATAAAAAAACAATCGCTTTAGCAATCTAAAAGTAGAAATAATTCTTTTAAACGGAGTTTTTAATAACGAAAGTGAAAACAACGGAAGTTTGATGGATATTCTGTGAGATGCACTTCGGCTCCATAAAAACAATACAAATAAACTAAAAAAGACGTGTGGGGGACAATTTTCAGCTTGAAAATATTTTAAATAGGGTAAGTGATGATATCTGTAGGTGGCCATTTCTGTTATTTAGTGCGATCTCTTGCTGATTAATGTTAATAGTTGTTTTACTTGTTGCCACCCAACTGTCAAAATAAGTATGTGTTATCTCAGGTATGTGTATACACATACTCGGTTTTCTCACCACTGCATGTGGTTTCGACCGATTTGTTTTGCCCGTTTTTCTACGGATCACAGCGATGGCCACGCTTTCAAAATGGGTAGAAGGAATCGAAATATAAAATCAATCGTTTTGCCAATTTCTTTATATTCCTTTACAATTTTATATGTCGTCTGCAATCTATTTCAATTTGAAATGGTTTAAAATTTACAAATTTGGTTTAAAGGTAAATAACAAAATGGTTAAGCCTTTGAAATAGAATTGTGACTCTTATTATCCACCATACCTGGATTTTAAAAAGCAGTAACGTTTTAGTTATTTTTAGAACTTTGTTTAGGATATTTATCCAAAACAGGCAGTTGAATAAAAACTCATTTGTTGTTTTATGACAATCATTTTCTGTGAAATGTTGCTAACTTGACCTTGTATATGTATATAGCTTTGTATTTATTCAACTTAAGGTAGTGCATATCCTTCCTAACTTTAGATTGAGATTTTGTAAATTAGTGTAAAAATGTATTGGTTTTAAACCAAAATATGAATAAGGCACACAAATATTGAATGTCAAAAATGTGTTTTTGTTATTCTATCCGTCTTTAGCTTTAAAATGATATATAGTTTGACCATATTGTACCACATTCAATGAAGAAAAACCAAAGCGAAGTTTTAATGAATTTTATCCCCCCCCCCCCCCATGAACCTTAATTGACACATTTTTACAATTTCCATATTGATCTATGTATCGTTAAGCCACTGGTGTGTTTAGAAATGTGTAGGGTGACCCAGTTATCAGAAATAAAGGCTAAATATTATTATTAAGCATGATCATGTCTCTCACAGTATACGTATATGCCTCGCTATGACAACGCTTTAGCGTGTATGCGTTCCTCACAGAAAACGTATTGGTTATCTCTCAAAGGCAAAATAAAGAAAAAACAATTTAATACAGAGTCATGGAGTGGCTGGATGTTTCCTTTGAGGAAGAGGTAGTAACAACGGCACAACATGATCCGAAGCGCACAGTCGACATGGCAATGCACATTATTATGATATAATTAAATTCACGACTAGGCCAAAGGAAACGATTAAAATCGAAAATCCATATATTAGATGACAGTTGAGAGTCGAGAACCTAATGTCGTCGGTCTCAATAAAAATGACGCATCTTCACCTTGTGACAACCCCTTATAGCATACGGTACTCTTTATCAAATAACATTCGATTCTCGTTATCCCCAACTCGCGTATCTCGAAACTCTGCTTATGTCAAAGTAAATCCTATGTCCCAACTTCGATCATTATTTATCTCATACGGATTTTGATTTTTACATTGTATATATAAAAGCGATTTTCTTGAAAATCGGTTATCGTCAATTAATTTTGAGATGAATTTCATGTTCT
The DNA here is from genome assembly GCF_020536995.1 of Dreissena polymorpha. NCBI lineage: Eukaryota > Metazoa > Mollusca > Bivalvia > Myida > Dreissenidae > Dreissena > Dreissena polymorpha. Next base: position 25,040,274 of record NC_068365.1, on the reverse strand, counting down.
TATACATGATTTTACCTGTAAAATCAACACCTGTAACAGCCGTAAGGTGTGGAAAGTAGGGCCCAAATGGCACAATCCGCAATTGCATACCGATAATCAATATATTGTTGTAAAGGTGTGGCAGTGGGTTTCTGTCACAGGTTATTGTTTACTGCGTACATGACGGCCGGTAAATTTACCTCGTGTTACAATGCGGTTAAGGCCCAGTCTAACTATGATGCCGGCGGAGCTTTAGTGCGTGATCAGGCATCTACCGGGATGAACCGGGGCCCTACCGGGATGAACCGGTGCTCCACCGGGATGAACCGTTGACGACCGAGCACAACCGGGGCTCCACCGGGAAAGTATTAAAATGTTTAATACCTCCGGGAGTCACCGGGAAGGACCGGCAACGACCGGGGTGGCACCGGGAACAACCGGGACTGTACCGGGAACAACCGGGACGGCACCTTAGCTCCACCGGGGCCAAAACACACCCCGGCAGAGCTACAGCAACGCCGCGGTGGAGCCCCGGTGAATGCCGACAGAGTCCCTTTATAGCTACGTTACATAAGTAAACCGGTGCTCTGACGGTGCCGTCCCGGTTGTTCCCGGTGCAGTCCCGGTTGTTTCCAGTGCCAAGCCGGTCATTGCCGGTCCTTCCCGGTTACTCCTGGTTCATCCCGGAGGTATTAAACATTTGAATACTTTACCGGTGGAGCCCCAGTTGTCCCAGGTTAACTGCAACCTGCATGTGATATGTCCTGAAATGGATACAGAAACTTCGTTGAGCAACCTATACATTATATTTGTACTTCGTTGCGCAACCAATACATACTCTGTGCGAAACCTATACATAAAGCGACTTGTAATTTCCTTCGAAACAAAGCATTTGAATAATTAAAATACATGTTCGTAACCTGTTTTGTACTTTAAAATGTGTAATGTACACCGAATCAAAGTAACATGTAATTTTGTTTAATTTAAGTTACCGTAATTGGCTATTTTAACAGAATAACCACCTTATGCATTGCTTCAAATAAAAATATTTCGATTTTAGCTCAAAATAAATTTAAAGGTTGCAACTACGCGCATTTGTTATTAGTTTGTTATTGAAAATAGGTACTGTATTAAAATAATGCTTTCGTAGTGAAACATATACCCGACGTCGTAGCGAAACGGACTACGCTTTGACCTCGTCAGCCCCCAGTGAACATCTCTTGTTTCGCTTTTTTGATATTTGTTATTTCCGTCTGTTAATTGCGCTTAACTTTTTAATCATTGTACTTAAAACATAAAACGAATGATTTTTTTATTGTTTTATAAAGCTTACTCAAACTGCAGCCAAACGAACACCAATTTGATCAACACCATGTCAATGAACAGATGTTTGAAAATTAATAAGAAGTTTGCCCTTTGATGTGATAATATTAATAATTATAATTGACATTAATCGAAACGGGAATTCTCAAAATTGAGTTATCCATAAAGAACGAAAGAAATTGTTCAGTTTATCAGCTGATACCAGTAGATCTTAGGCCAATAGACCTATGGGTTGCGTTAGTAACGTTCGTAAAACTATTTTAAAAGTATTTGAGATCATTTAATAAGACCATGTTATAATGGTATCGGATTAATCTGGATTGCTTTATTGAAAGAACAGAAAATTCCAAATCATATGGAATCATAAACAAACACAAAAATTTATAATAACAAAACTACCAGGTATCATTAAAATGTAGCGTTGAGGTTGGAATTCCCTTACATTTTTGTACATATATTCGAAGTTATTTTAAAATGTAATAAGGATCATTACGCCGACAATCAAACATGCTGTTCCAGAAAGAAGGTTTAAACATAAGTTGTCTTAGAAAAACAAAAGAAATTGTTGAGCAGTTTGCATTTTGTGCATACACATGTTGTCTTTAAGAAATGTAATAAAAATAATAAAACTTCAGTTTAATAAAACCATGATGGTTTTTAGAAGATATATATGTTCAATAGTTAATGCTCATTTGAATTAACTATTATTAAATTTGAAAACTTGATGGACACTTATATGTCACAGATGTTGTCCAAGTAGTATGCCGGGTACGACGTGGTCGTAAGTTTATATGATCACTACAATAAAATTGTATCAGAGTTTAATGCATTTAATTACAAAAGGCAGTACAATGAAATGAATAAAGACATTGCATAATTATTAAATGTTAAACACGTCATATAAAGTCCGGTTTGTTTACAATCACTTGCGTCTAAATATATCAACAATATTTCTGGCTTAACAAGATCTAGTACACGTAATGGTCTATAATTACATTAAGTATATTACCTTAACGAAATTCTGATCAGTATGTGGTACTTTTTTCGTTTCAGTAACTAGAGTCTATTTCCTGACATATGTGCTCTTGCTACAAGCACAGTTTTTATCCGGTTTTCTTCTTGACAATTCGAGGTCCTTAGCATGCAACGTCAGATTTGAGGATAGACCAGTTTTAACAACGGACATGCGTACCTTTGTTACCGGATCTTGTTCGTACTGCGGACGGAATCATTCATGAGATCAATGGTGCCATAGAACTGGTAAGTACAGACCATGATAAACTTGTATTTGACATGGTTACTTGCTTTAAGTATTAAATTGAAATCATGGTAGTATAAAAATATGCAAATCATCATTTTGCCCCCCCCCCCCTCCCCGAAACGAAATACTGGTATATTGCGTTCGTTGCAGATACACAGTGCGTTTTTCTGGTGCGCAACTGCTAGATCAAACGATACGTTTGAAATGGAATCACAGCAACCAAATCATGCTGGAACAACTCCAGTAAAAATATTTCATAATTTCTGTTTTGATTTCATTTGCCGCGTCTTTTAATATTACAATACGATCGTCTGCATACATCCTTTTTTCTTAATATTTTTCGATCATTTTATTTTGTTATTTCAGACGCTCTTTATTTGGCACACAAAACATCGCGAGAGTCATCCGGTTGTTTTCGAAACATTCTGAGTGATTTAGCGCTATCTCCTGACCCTTTTGCCGAATTAAAACCGTTGCTGGAAAACTTAGAAATAAAAATTGTGAGCTTTGCGTGCAACGTTGAAATCGGGATGAAATTTTTGGACATTCCAATACCTCTTCACGATTGGACTTCGCCGACGGATTCCTGCGAAAATCCTTTGAAAACTGTTAAAATGTGTAAGCTTCTAGTAAACACATATCATATGTTTACTGTAATTCAACGTTATTTGATTGCAATAGGACAAAATATGTAATTCTTAGAAAAAAATGAGATAAAAGAGGACCGCTTTCACACCACATACATAATGAAATTCGTTTTTTTGTCATTCAATGACATATGATATTCTCTGATTGCGATCTTGGGTTATGTATATATACCAATATTATAAATGTTTTCATTGAATTTTCATGTATTCGTTTTTACAGAAAGATGCTCATGAATGTGTTGTTGTATCACCTCATTGTTAAAATACCTTAGAGATATCATGCTATTTCTCACACTCAACAAAATGTTAAATGGTTACGTTTTCTTGATTGACACAGGTTTCAGGTCTAAATAATTAAGTTTACTACGAACATGGTGCTTTATAACTATCCCTGGTGTAATCCGTATGGATCAGATTTTTTGTATATGGTGTATTGGGACTTTCCTTGGGCACCCTGGTTAAAAAATAGAATTGTCGAGTTTTTCAATGACAGTTAACATATTCTGTTTACGTGGGCTTTTTCGGCGTAGCTGTTTAACGTCACGTTTGACCTTAGATGACCTTCATTCATGATAGGTCCCAAATGAATAAATCCGAATTGTGCATTGGCTTATATACAAAAAAAAATCACCGTAAACATTGGATGCATATCATTTGAACTGAAATATCAATAAATTGTAAATTGCATGTAAATTACAATAAATTAAAAACTGTTATGATACAAAACATCCTCTAAACATTACATCGAAATGTTTTTCCTTAGTTTACGAAGCAGTATAGCATTAATCACATGTCTCTACAATTAAAAGAAGCTATTGTTTACATGCCGTAACGGTCACACTAAACACTACGAAACAGGCTAGCTAGATTGCACTTTACCGGTACGCAGTTGTTTACCACTATCGACAAAGCGGGGATTTGGGGGCGGTAGCCCCCGATACAAAGGAAATATATAGGTGTTGGAAATAAATCTGTCTTTGATTTATTCTAATCCATGTTAGCGTTTATTAGTGTAAATATGTTTCTTTGTACTTTGTTTTGTTCATTTTTTATTTAAAGTTCTGTCTTTCTGCAAAAAATCATATCACTATGATGCTTGCAATATTGAGTCTTTTATGTTAACATTCTACTAACATCTTTACACATTATAACACATTATATTTTATTTCATTTCATTATGTTCATAGTATTTCAGTGGCGAGTATGTTTTCGTTCTTATTGAAACTAATGTATTACTCGTTCAATTATGAAAACCTAGTCATTACATTACTTATTGACAATAAAACATACACTTTCACCTCTTCTTGTCCTTCACTTCTTATTCAAATTTGTAAATTCAGTAAAATTGTCTTATTATCACACACTACCTTCATTAAAATACATGGTTGCTTCATTCCATCTTCTTTCACTGGTCGCAAACATTTCAACATCAACGCCGTATATCTTTTAAAAAATATTTCTTGTTTATTTATTATGTGAGATTCTTACATTAAGTTTTGTTGTAATTATACATATTTTCATTTCATTTTTTGCAATCATAGTGTTTTGATAACAAATGCGGTGGTATTGTTGTTGTTATTCGATAAGTATGCTTCGAATAAAATGTTAACTTTTTGACAAAATTCGTCAGTCAATACTGAATGATCTATTCCAGTCACCATAAAGAACAAGTGGATTGCACATTCCCTTGCCTTGCACAAATTATCAACGCACAATTGTTGTTGCAATTCGGGATCAACTTAATAAAATGAACTGGGCAGAATGAAAACATCCAAATGCACAAATTGTTTTTAATGGGTCTTGTTCACAGAATTTAATTTTTTTAATAATAAAAGAAACTTACTTACAAAACTGTTTTAGTTTGGAATAGTTTATTGGTTGTAATAACAAGAAAATTATTTAAGAAGGCTTCGCTCAATTGGGGTCGAACCCGGGACATCTAGAAGCAAAAAGCAAACACGCCCCCCACAACAGGCTTTCAAATTTAAAAAAAAAGTAATACGAGATTTTGATCAATTGATGAAAAGCGTTACAACCGCATAATTAGTTTAACGATTTGGATCAATGAGTATCCATAACAATAAACTGATACTTTATCACTTAGTCATGAGTGTTATTTTGCTTGTTGGAATATAGTGCATACATGTTTTTAATCTACCAAGTTGTTTTAGAACTAAACATAACAGAGAGACAAAATTACGCGATGGAAATCTTCAACATATTTATAACACATTTTACTGTCAACTCTATGCTAGTGTAGTTTTCACGCCTAAATACAATAAGGTGAAAGAATACTTGTCATATGTCTCGTGCAACCTTATGAGTTATTAAGTGTGACCAATTTTTATATGTACATGTATATGGAAGAAGCAACATTACTGGTGTAAAAAAGAAGTGTTGTTGTAATGTGAAATAACATGTATAGTAGCTTGTCAAAATTATTGGTAGATTATTGTCAAAGAAAACATTTTTACGTTATTTCAATTGAATGCAAACACCGTTAATTGACTATAGAATTTCAGAGATCGCTGTTCATTAAATAATATGAACTACCGTGTATACCAAATACGAAAATATCAAAGTCAAAGATTTGTTATGAATATTGCGTAGTGCGTACGCGGTTGAGATTTTTTACTAAAACTACAACAGTTTACATTGACATTGGGAGACCACCATCCACTCGACAGATTCATAAGGTTTTGCTACGTATGACCGGCCTTGATGTCTAAGCATAATTTTTATTAAGCACATGTAAAATAGTAGCTTTATAAATAACGTATTTCAATTTCAACTTCAACGAGATACTCTTCAACGTCTCAAGGACATCTACTGAAGAGGACTAAACGATCTGCAAATTTAGAGTGCGGAGTGCTTCTTAAAACACGAATATAATAGCGTTCGCCAACGTATAATACACTGTGCAACCAGTAGAATATAACCAAGTCAAAGCATTGTCTCCGTTGTTGCAAAGTCTGCCAATTGAGTTCATTGATGATTGATGTTTCACTATCCGGCTGGTTTGGGTTGAAAGGCGTGTTCGCTACGAATCTGGCAGCATTACGATGTACTTGTTCGATTTGAATCAGTTGAGTTGTTTGTTTGTGAGTAGGATTCCAGATGGGTGAGGAATATTCCAACTGTGGTCTAACTAATGATTGATAAGCTCTTTCTTAAACTAGTTTGGGCATTTGTTAAGGTTTCGTTTAATAAATCCCAAAGTTTGTGAAGCCTTTCCAGTTATTTTTTCGATGTGAGTGTCAAATTTCAAGTTGTTGTTCAATTCAACGCCTAAATATGCACGGTGGTATACAGTTACTCAAGTTTCACCACTTATGTATCATCATAGATTTATAACGTTCTTTGTTGGATGTGTTGGAGATATTCATTATTGCAAATTTTTTTCACACTGAATTCCATCTGCCATGACTTACTCCATTCTACAATTTTATCAAGATCTTGCTGAAGTTTCTGTTGATCGGCTGGAGATTTAATTACACGATAGGTTACACAGTCATCTGCGAATAGTCGTACTACAGAGGATTTGTTATCAGTAGTATCATTAATGTACAGTAAACACAAGAAGGGGCCGAGGACAGTCCCTTGAGGGTACTCCTGATGTTACGATGGGTGTTTCTGATGTGGCGTCATGTACAACAACTTTATGGATCCGATCTGCTAAAAAAACAGTTAATTCATCGCCTGGTGTCATGACATAAAATTCCAACCTTGATGACAAACGTTGGTGAGAGACCTTATCGAAGGCCTTCGAAAAATCCAAAATGGCCTTATCTATCTGTTCACTGGCATAATCTTCATGCAACTTGTACATGACATTCATCATGATAAATGGGTGATGTCGTCCAGTCGTCCCTGTGGTGTATCAAGCAGACACAACAGTGACCAAAGGTAGGTCACTAGGTCAAACTAAAGATTATGCTTGTTAACGCGTTTTCGTGCACAATCATCAAGACATTTGTCTTTAGACACCTGTTCCTATGATCTCTTGGAAGAGTTCAAAAATGGTTCCGTTCGTCCAAAAACGTTGCCGCCAGAAGGCGGAGCAATATTTCTTACATTATAAGGATTCGATGACAGCTAGTGAAAAATATCAGAGTTATATGTTTTTCCCCCATAGTCATGAATATTGCTAAGATTTTTATCCCACAACTTAATATGTTTCCATTTTCTTTTCTTAACAACCTTTATATTATGATATCTCACTCAATGCCGTTAAAACGTATTGCACCAAGTGGATGTCGAAATTTTCTTATTCATTTCAAAAACTAAAATAAAGGTAATTTAATTTTATAAAAATGCTGTCATTTTAAACTAAATTGATTTTTAAATGTCGAAAAGGTCTTTAACGATTATATAGCAGTACTCACTACTCATACAAGTGATATCAGAAATAATCTGTAATAGCATAAATAAAAAAAAACGTATTGACGGTTAGGTCACATTTCAAAACATCTAATTCGCTGACCACAAGTTTTTCATTACAATATGCAGCATAGATTCACGGAGGAAAAAAAAGACATACATAGACAGAATACATAAACAGTCGGATTGGCAGTATGGGTAGTGCCGATGAGCACGGTTTGAATTCCGTTAGATGCACATTTTTTTCATTATTTTCTCATACTTGAGGTTGTTATAGGTCATTCGTTAAGGACGCTGCTTTGTTTCAATTGATAGCATTAATTGACATAATCAAATCGGCAGCAATATGTAAAAATTACGAATAAGATATGAAGTCCATTTAAAAAGAATGCCTCTGTTAAAATAGCAGAAGTCTGCTGGCCAAGATTCAGCTTTGCCAATAGCACTATAGCAAGGGTCTTTTTGTTAATAAATCTATTTCGAAAAATGTACACTATTTGTAAACAGAAACTTGTATTTTGAAATGAAATCGAAATAACAGAATGGTATTCAGCACATCGCACGAATATAGAGAATAATAGGTTAGTGTTGATTATAGATCAGGTTTATATCATGCGAGGCTTAGAAAACAAAAAGCACGAGCATGATAAACCTGATCTATAATCAACACAAATCTATTATTCTATGTATCCCACTTTTTGATTCAGTAAACCTTTTTATTTAAACAAAATAAGTTTAACTGGATAATTTCTCGAGATTTATGACGTCATTTAGTCGAAAAAATGACGTCATTTCGTGCCGTGGTTTATAGCAGAGATTTAATCAACGGGGCTTTAATCAACCGAATTCGCTGTAAAAGAGGGATAAACTACATCATATAAACACATGTACATGTCTGTAAAAATCTAAAGTTACAATAAAACTATAAAAGAAAAACTGTGAGTACGCTGCATTCTTACCTATATGTGTATTAACGAGTTGAAAAGGCTCCGAAAGGACACCGTAGAATGTGTGTTTATTTCATTTCCACATTCTATACATAGATGGTGACGTCACTACGTTATTGTCACCTCTATGCTTAGACGCATCGCATTCCCCTGGTTTGTGGAATTATGCTTCCGCCAAAGTAGTTCTGCATAGGAATGACAATCTTAATAATGAAAGAAAAATCGTTGTTATTGTGTGTTTAAAACGTAATGTTGTTAAAAGAAATGTTATTTAATCATGTTTAAATGCGATTGTGCTTCTCTATTAAGACTGATAGCGATTATCAGAAGCACGATTACCTGACCTACTTTCGCTTTCACTTTTCACTCGTAAAAGAAGTGCTACCCACAATTCTTTTCGCGTGAGAACACAGGTCAGTAAGACCGGTGTGTACAAAATGTCATTTCCCAATCTCTTGCACGACGGTTACATTACATTCACCTCTCAATCTCTTGCACGACGGTGACATTACATTCACCTCTGTGTTGGGCTCAAAACGGACTATTGTTATGAAAGCGTCTCATTCATGTCATGATCATTCCAGGCGTTCATCATTGAGGTTACAGTATACTAAAGAATCTCTTGCACGACGGTTACATTGCATTCACTGCATTAAAGAAAACCATCTCATACCATGATATATTATATCAGTCTTAATTCATTATTATAAAATTGATATGTTTTTTTGATGTTTCGAAAACAACATACATACACACGTCGAAACAATTCCTAACGTCACTCAATAAAAATTATGTTCAATTGTTTACATTTGTGAAGTGCGTGGAATGATTCCATCTGCGTAAATGGGCAATAAAATAGTTCCAAAGAGTTGCATTAAAACTCGCAAGTTTTTGCACGATTTATCGTACATTTAAAAGTCTTATTTCTTAATTTATTGCATGCGATCTTAAATATCCAATCAAATATACATTTAATGCGTTTGTTCGGTTGACCTATTTTATAGGCAAAGTGGCAAACCGAGCATTTCGCAGAGTTGTATGTGAGAGCAAGGAACGACAACTCTGCGTGGAGATAGATTCACCTCTGTGTTGGGCTCAGAACGGACTATTGTTAGGAAAGCGTCTCATTTATGTCATGATCATTCCAAGCGTTCATCATTGAGGTTACATAATACTAAACAATCTTTTGCACGACGGTTACATTGCATTCACTGCATTAAAGAAAACCATCTTATACCATGATATCTTATATCAGTCTTAATTCATTATTATAAAATTGATATGTTTTTTTTTTTATGTTAAGAAACCAACATACATACACACGTCGAAGCAATTCCTAACGTCACTCAAAAAAAATATGTTCAATTGTTTACATTTGTGAAGTGCGGGGAATGATTCCATCTGCGTAAATGGGCAATAAATTAGTTCCAAAGAGTTGCATTAAAACTCGCAAGTTTTTGCACGATTTATCATACATTTAAAAGTCATATTTCTTAATTTAATGCATGCGATCTTAAATATTCAATCAAATATACATTGAATGCGTTTGTTCGGTTTTACCTGTTTTATAGACAAAATGGCAAGCTGAGCATTTCGCAGAGTTGTATGTGAGAGCAAGGAACGACGACTCTGCGTGGAGATTGGTCATTTCCATGTATTGAATTATGTAGTTTTACTTTCGTTTTCCATATGATTTGGGTCGAGAAGGTAGAACAGGTTAAACTGATCAGCAACTTTATTGTTCGGAAATAAATCGTAAGTACTGGTATTGTGTAAATTTATTTGACGATGGTCATGCTTTGTAAACGAGTTTTTGTTGATTTTAACACTACACTACTGTACATGGTTGATTCAGTTTTGTATTACAGTGGGAGGGGCATTGTATGATTTCCGGAAAAAAAAGGTTGTAATGTCGTTATACTTTATCTATCGTATATATAGTCATGCGATGTGATGGTAATTGCAATGTCCTATATTGATTTTTCATATCTAATTTATTATTTTCATTGTAATAACATAATATTACGAAACATTTTCTAAAAGCTTCTTCAGCATTTTCAAAAAGCTTCTTCAGCATTTTTCAGCATTGTCGATTAAGGTCTGATTTCTGGAAAATCTACTTGTCATTTCGGTCACATGCATGTGATGATTTTATGTTCAGGTATAGCTAGTATTTATTTTAATATTTAGTTCAAAGGGTTACACTGATTTTGTTTCACTTTGTAGGTAAAATAGTTAAGATATTTGAGAATTCTAATCAACTCGCAGGTAAAATAAATACTTTTGCAATGGCGCATGAAATCTGACCTAGACCGTCAGGTAGACTTACACTAGCAAATTAAAGTATTAAAAAAATGCATTATCCTTACCATCAGTCCTATACTTCAATATGATAATAATACTAAACGCAACTTATTATAATGCAATATAATGTATTCATTTCATACGAACACATCGTTTTCAAATACATGTAGAATCACAACTTAAAGAAGAATATCTTATATAACGGAATGATTTTAAGTGAAGTACACTTTACGAAAGTTTACTTTGCACCCCTTGAAAGAGAATTCTTTTACGTTTTTTTCGTTGAACCTTTAAGTATATAAGAGATATAGCATAAACATGAAAAACACATTTACCTTTTTTTTAAATAACGACCCAATTAGTTACTTAAAGGCGTCAAAAGGTTGTTTGTCTCTTGTGACCCTTAAACGTTTGTTTTCGTATTTCGTATTCCAGGTGAGTTTTTTTATAATGTTTCAGTAGCACTCATTTTTGAAACATTCGGTCATGTGCACTTTAAAGAAGCAAAGCTGAAAAAAGGTTTTGAAGGTGTCTTTACTCTATTGCATATTACCATTAAGTTGGGAGTTTTAAAAAAAGTAAACGAAACATGTTGATCCGACCTATTTACCCGTATTGTTGTCTTTGCCAGTGTAAACAAATGGCTTTGAGGCCTCACAACTTTGCCACAGACCGAGCATAATGTTGGTTGGGTCTTCTGGTTTATCGTTAAATCGATAATGAACTTGTTCGGTGTGTACTTGTCAATTGAGTTAGGCGCTTTAAAATGTTCAGCCTGTATTTAGCTTAATGTATTTACGTATTGATAAATTTGCATATACACCAATAACTAGGTATATCTACAATGTGAAGAAAGTTGTAGTTTAAAGGCTATTGCTGGACGAATGCGATCAATAATATACGTATGTTATCAGCACATCATCCCACGTGCTGTGACAAACAGTGATATAGGGATATATTTAGCAATGGTCCTTTTCAAGAAATGTAGTTTCGTTTTTCAATTGTTATCATAATGTATAACAGTCTTTGATGGACTAAACAACTCAGAGCATATCAGTAGAATAGAAGGTAAATTAGCCGTGTAACGTATTGTAAAACCAATGTCGTGAATACGTGATTTTTAAATTGATCGAAAAAGCAGTTGACATTGTTGTGCACTTGAACTCATATGTAGGCCAAAATGACATTGGAGAAGGGTATACGCCTGAAATACTTTGTATGTCCCCCACCACTATAGTGGGGGACATATTGTTTTTTCCCTGTCTGTTGGTTTGTTGCTTTGTTTGTTTGTGTGTTTGTTTGTTTGCGTCAAACTTTAACATTTGCCATAACTTTTGCAATATTGAAGATAGCAACTTCATATTTGGCATGCATGTGTATGCATGGTCAAGGTCATCCTTCAAGGTCAAAGGCCAAATATGTGGGTAAAAATCGCTTATTTAATGTACACTTTTGCGATATATTTTTCATATTTAGCATGCATGTGTATCTCATGGAGCTGCACAATTTGAGTGGTGAAGGTCAAGGCCATCCTTCAAGGTCAAATGTCAGATATATGGGGACATAGTGTTTCACAAACATATCTTGTTACATTGGCGACAAGCTTACAAGCAAACGAACAAGTTTGACAGTTCAGCCAGTTACGTACAAGGAATGGTATAACACGGGATTTTATGCGCCAGTTTCTAGTTTGTATAATGTTATATATGAATAAGTATTTGATTATAATACCGATAAGTTTAAAATGGAATAAAGGATTAACTTAAATACAAAATTATATTATTAAAACTTCTTATTCGTGACATATTTAACACAAAACGGTTATCTCGTATGTATCTTTATAGTCGATTACATTGTCTGATATAAATAATTATCGTTGGCATAAACTAGCTGGATCCTTTTTGAAAGTACACAACTATGTTTTTGCTGAATACGCATGTTTTAAATTTCTATCTATGAAACCGATATGTTTCGCCGACATATTTCTGGCATTAATATTTTTAATTACTTTTTATATATGAAAATGAAAACGTAAGGTATTCAATTGTCTTAATAGGTTTGAGCATTAATAAAAGGTCTCTCCTTCAATTTGCATAGCCATTGATATTGTCCTCGAAGATTGATGCAATTATATAAAGGTTATGAAACTTTAATTTTTCTTCCGATTTCACGAGCCTTGATTTACATGCATTATTTATAATTATTTTCCGTTCGAAGAAGTAAGGGTATGTAACCGTTCAAGTACATAAAAATAACAAGGCTAGAATATCTCAAAATATATCAACATGCATATAAGGCATTTTTTCTTATATTTGTCTTTGCCCCACCCACTTATGTGGTCTTGTATGTCTTAATTATTGATCTTATTCACATGAAATAGTGTATTATTATATTCCTTAGCCCAATATGTGTGTATACATGTAATTAGGATGATAATTGTATCTATACCGCCGTTCAGGTACAAATTGAAACATGTCATAAGCCAAAAGAACTTGTTTCTTTTGTACCTATTTTTTTTATAGATATAGTCATTTTTTTCTTTACATATATAATATTTCACCAAAAAAATATTTGTCTAATAAGAATAATATCTTCTTAATTGCTTAAATTAAAAAGCTTACCACAATCATACCAAAAATATGTATTGTGTGTGTCGTTTGCAAACAAAAAGGTATTTTTTAGGTCTTTGGTTGGCCATCTTGCTGGCCAACTTGGATTTAGACCCCGTGGAAGAAATGGTTTTCTGGGGAATTACAATTTTATTTTACCCAATACAATGTAGAACTTAAATGGCATATTAGAAAAAAGCCTTACAATCATGCCCGCTGGACCTTTGATCCTTCTAGACTTATTGATTTTGAGGTACATGTTACATTGGGATTATTAAAAAAATAAATGTGTATGTTGAAATGAATGGGATTTACTCAAGAGAAACGGAAGACGCCGATTTACTATGAGGATAACATGTCAAGATCAACTGGTCTTCACACGTGAGATGCGATCTAAACGAATTAGTATTTTGGAAGCTCACGAGCAAAGGAGAATCCTATCAACTAAAAAGTATATAGGTCAAATGTTAAGGTTGCACTGGTTCGTCGCATGAAAACTTATTTCTCGATTAACAATTGTGTTACCGCAGAACATCTAACCGGCTAGTGCGTAGCTGTTTTTTTAACCGGACTTCCAACACTTTAACTTAACAATATTAAAGACATATCAAGGCATACATGAACTATGTCAAACGTTCCCCATGTTTATTCGATTTAATTTACATGAAATATTTACAATTTCTGCAGAACTAATGTTTGATATCATTTCTCACTAGGCTGACTTCGTTTAAGGAAAACACAATTATTTTGAATGCGGATGCCTTCATTATTGAAGATCCATACACAGTTGTGAATGCAAATATCAGTAAATGATAAAACTACCATAAATGCTTACAAACAACGCTAGACCCGTTAAACCTGTCAGCATGTATATTGCTTAATGTTTTTGCATATTGATACAACTATTATTCACAAGGCTTACAAACCAATATCGACATAGGGGTATCTACACTGCCTGGTTAGTTAAAGTTTAAATATTATTGCCGCACGTTTGTAATCAATACATTTAAGCATGAATAGAGGTAACTTTCGAAAAGTCGACGTTTTATTTTGTGTTCTGTCTTTAATAAAGAGTTTATTACGTGTAACTTGAGACTTCTCATACTAATATGAATTGTCATCACAGCACCATACCCCATGCTGTGGGACTCATAGTGATAGGAATATTATTAGCGGAAGACATGTTTTTAGAAAATATAGTTTCGTTTTTCAATTGATAAGTATATCTCACTGTGATTGACTATGCAACTTAGAGCATAAGTTCAGAACAGAAGGCGAATAAGTCGCGTACTTATTATGTAAAAATAATGTTGTTAGTAATTGATGTTTGAATCCCTCTTTAATGCATTGTGCATCGTTGTGCACTAAACCGCTTAAATTTGACCAAAGTGACTTATAAACGATAACATATTTTCAGAAAATGGTTGTATCTTATTTTTCTTCCTTGTCGATTTCTTGTCCGAAATAAATATGTATCGTTACTAAACTAGCTGGATTCTTTCGGTAAGTAAAATCCTATACAAAAATATCCGTTTTAATTATATGTGTTTATGAAATCGTTTGTTTAAATTTGTTTGCACATTTCAACTTTTTATTAACATAAAAATGAAACCATAATAGTTACGATTGTTAATATACTTAATGTGTTAATTATAAGTACAAGTGAAAGGTTTCTTATTGCATATTCATTAGTATGCCACGAACAAAAAAGAATTTTCGAAAACAGATGCATTTTATTAAAGTTGGTTCATCGAAGGGATTGGATGTAGCTTGTGTTAATTCTCGTTGTACTTTCTTTTTCATTAGCCTTGCTTTACTGCCATATTCATATTTATTTAACATGCCAAGAAGTTGTGGTATATTACCGTTCAATGTTGGTTGGTAGGTCTGTTTGAATTGTTGGTAGGAACTTATTTCACCCGAAGACCGAACATTCTGTTTTCGCTCGATGCATAGAAAGCAGCGTCACCCTCGAGCTTTTAAATTTGTTATGTTTTGTGACGGGAAATAAAAGGACGACCTATATTGATTTCGAGGGAACTTGAAACTTTCGTAGGGGATTATAACATGAACATGTGTTGCCTAACGATATAAAGAGAGCAGCGTTATTATTGCGCAATATCCGACGAGTTGAAGAAAGGTTTACATGGCGAGGCTTGCCGAGTCGTGTAAGCCTTTCTGAGACGAGTCGGAAAAATTAAAGTTCACAATCAAACTAACATAGTATTTTATTTATTCTACAATATTTTTTTAATTTGCGTAGTAATATTAGAATTGTTTGTGATCGTTCCCGTTAACGCCACTCGAAATAGTCCAAAAACAATTCCACGCAAAAGCAGAGTAACAAGACAAAATATCGCTATATGCCTCGATTCAAATTTAATCAGAATTCCAAATATTACACACTCAAGTGGAACACATACGATTTTGTTCACACTAAAATTCCAGTTCCACCACTGCAAAATACACAAAAATGCTGTCATTTTGAATTTACTCGTCAAGCATGATTCAGCATTTATCCCCGCAATAGTGTTAGCTTTAGTCTATAAACAACTCGTCTTTTTACACAATTTTACTAACTGGCATAAAATGTTAAACATCTACTGGTTCTTGTTCTATTCACCAAAATTGTGTAACAAACATGTTCGTTTTCTTCCAGTTTTGCTTGCTTCCACGAAGATAAAAAAATTCCATGAAATTTCTGCACACCCTTTAAAATGCATCCTTCATCGCCATCAATCTTTTCCATTTGAAAGCACTTGGAGTAAGCAGGCAATTCTTTGTGGATAGACATTCTTCGATCGACTGACAAAAAACGACTTATTCATGAAAGAAATTACTCTTTTTAGTCAACATCGCTTTCCTTCGAAAAGTTAAAGAACAATTCACTGACACTTTTCTAAATCCGTCAATTGTTTAACAATACATCGCGTTATTGGAATACATTCGACATTTACAGAAATCGAAAATTCAGTCTCACCGGATTCATTCAAGTAATATATTCCAACACGTTTATTCACATTGTAACACACACACTCGTACCAAATGCAGACATTATGTCATTAGGTCTATCTGTGTAGTAAAATAAGCTCTTTTCTAAAATATTAGGAATTGTGTAAGCTTTTTAGCGTCGCAGTAAGAGTGTCTGGTTACCATGTCTGGGAAACACTAGTTCAGTTCCTCGTTTGGTTCATGATTTTTTCTTTTTAGCTTAACTAATTTAAAGAAACGCTGCATTTGAATTGATTTTATTTATATACGGTATATTGATTTGAAAATAAAGCATTTAATTTATATTTAAATCTTAATTTAAGAACAAATAAAATATCTCGATACATTTTAACTACTTACTTCTTAATCGTCTAAAAGTCTTCACTGCGTTTGACCTTTAGCCAGACTGAGAGGTGAAAAGCAAAAAAGTAGTCCCTATGTACATGTACTTGCCGTTGGATGAAGGCAACCTGTTGAATAAAACCTTATCTTTATTCAACGGTCGTTATTTGCTATATAAAATCATTAAGCTGTAGGATAAAATGTTGATTACTAGTATACTACCATTTAAATTGCACTTGCAGTCGAATGTAATGTTTTATTTATCGTATTTCAGTCTGAGATGTAACAAACAGCAGCTATGAAGTGCCCAAATGCCGACTGTGGGACGGTGCAAAGTGAGGGGAAATTCTGCATCGAATGTGGAACACAATTTGAGCCAAGAAAAACAGAGCTTATAAACTGTACTGGAAAAGATGGCGATGGTAAACCATGCGACGCAGCTATCAAATCGATTCAAAAGTTCTGTTTTAACTGTGGCAGAAAAGTTGACCCAAACGAGTTTATTATTGGGAGTTGCCAACAATGTGGCGCAGAATGTCCTGTTACCGAGAGGATGTGCAAGGTGTGCTTAGAAACCGAGTCAACAGGTAACACATATATTTTTTCAGCATCCATATTCAATGTAATAAAAAGTGTAATTATGCACAACACTTTGGTTGCCCAATTGTGTGTTTAAAACCAAACTGCGTTACTTTTTTGCATGGCTTCATGTAGTTCCATACCAAACAAACACGCCGCCAAAGTTATTTTATAGATACTATTTTTCCAACTGACATGACCAGTTATTACAGATCAATCAGAATGGGAAACTGTTAATTGAGTTTAACTTAATCGTTACTTTTTATCGCATTGATAAGCACATTTCATTGGATATACATATTATTGCACAAGTATTTGGAAGTTCCCACGTAAAATGTGCATCCATAACAGGTGGGATATTTTTAAAAACTAGCATTCAAGTTTATTAAAATCGAGTTGAGTTTATTGAAATTTTAATTCATACTGTGTAAATACATTTAGCTGTACTTATTACACTTCTTGTCATGAATCTGTATCAAACAATAATCCTTTCACAAGGGCTAAGAAAAACAGATCGATACTGGTTTATATGAACTTCTTGTGTATGTCATCCGTTTCCCTATAATTGTTGTTTATCAACAGGCGAAGGGGACTCTGTATCGATAACAATCACGCACACAGAACCAAACAGTGGCGATGATGACATATCAGTTAATAAAAATTCTGCTATGGCTCAAAGTAAGGAAACGTCTGATGCTCAGGAGGATCAACCTCAAACATCTTTTTTGGAGAGTAATCCAGAAGAACATTTGGAGAATAAATCAGAAGAACCCCTGCAAAGTACAACAAGTACGCGTCATGATGGACCTGAACCAGAGGTTATTCAGGTGGAAAAGAGTGATACCATTATAGAAAATCAGATACAGAATGACATTAGCAAGCTTGTTGCTATATCGGACAATCCTGTAAAGATTATTGACGATAAGGCAGATGTTCAAGAACAAAAAACAAACTTGAGAGGTTACGGAAAGTATCCCATTCTACGATCAATCTCGTTAGCATCGGGTAATGCTGCACCCTCTTTACAGCCACCAACTTCAGAAATCAAAGATGAAAATTCCTACAAGATTGAAACTGAAGTAAATACTGACAGTGTTACTGACTTCGGTAAGCAAAAACGTTGTTCATTTATAAGCATGACCAACATCTAAATAGGATATATTAATTGACAGGTCGATTTGTTCAAATGTTCTATGCTGACCGTCTTTTCTTTTCCAAAATAGTTGCCCATAGGTTTTAAAGGGGCCTTTTCACAGATTTGGGCATGTATTGAAGTTTGTCATTAAATGCTTTATATTAATAAATGTAAACATAAGATCTAAAAAGCTCCAGTAAAAAAATCAAGAATAAAAAAAGTAACCCTCAACAGGTTTCGAACCACTGACCCCTGGACTCCTCGAGTAAAAGTTCACCTCTTAGACCACTCGGCCATCAGTACTAATACAATGAAGGATGTATTTTATACTTCATACAGGAAATCCTTGTAGTTTCACAAAATAAAACGTCAACAAAACTCTCCAAATTATTCAATCGTTTCGCGTTGCAACGCTTTATAATTTTCTGGTTTTTAAATAGTCAAAAGATGCATATCATGTCTATTTTAGAGCATGGTAAATGTTCAGTATTACTGTTTCCTCACAAATATCATAATTAAAACGAAAATTTGCGAATCTGAAACAACTTCTTTTAATTTTGTCAATTTACCAAAACGTGAAAATGCCCCTTTAACACTGCAGACAATTGATGAACAAGTATGTAACTTGGCCCAGATGTTTGATGCAATAAGAGTGAATGTATCATTTAGACATCGGGCCTCTAAGTCAGATTTGAAAGCTTCTATTAGAAGTCAAAGGCAAAAGTTGACAACGTGTCCTTATTTTCCTCGTCATGCATTTTAAAATAATCCAGACGTATAGAGTTTATCTGATTGCGATGCACAATCTAGAACAATCAATACTAATTTTGGAGAGACATCTTGCAATCGCAATATTATTATGTTTTTACTGTACGGATATGAAAACATAAGGCGCAATCCATCTGGATCGATGTATTTGATTATTTGGACTTAAATTCCGAAGTATTTTATTATATTATGATTGCAAATGTCTCTTTATGTTGGACATGCTAAGAAATACATAGTCTAGCGCATGTGTTTTGTCATTGGTTGCAATAATAATTTACCGAGTAGGGAAATGGGTCATGTATGAAAATACTTTATTGGATTATAAGCATGTGTTCAGGCTAAATTCATTTTTAAATGAATTATGACCGCCCACGATTTTATCATTCAGCTTCAGGAAATGATGAAAATACATCAAAGACATCACAAATGGGAACATTTGATAATACCATGGATCCTTCCTACCAATCTTATGTTTCAAAAAGCAGGAGTGATAACGACAATATTGTACTTGATCGCGCAGATGACAAGCAACAGTTAAACTTAGATGATGAAACTGCTGCTAGTGTTATGTCTGAACGAAGTGAGAGTATTAATTCGGATGATGATGAGTCTGGTTCGGATTTTGATGAGAATGAGGAACAAGTTATTGATAAAAACAGCCAACACGATACAAAATCTATTGTAAAAGGAAAACGAACAAGAATTAGGAAACACACAAATAACCCAGCGGGCTCAAAAGCAAAGAGACGACTTAAACATGAGAAAAAATCCGAACAATTGCGTGCTAAACAGGAACAAACACACCACGTTAAGGAAGGAAAAGATGATTATCAACCTAAAGATTCTACATCAAATGACTCTTCACAAAATAAAACTGTTCCAAAGAAGGTTTTTGGGATGGAGAAAGACGCTACATTGGCAGGAAAAACAAGTACTGATGATGATACAGGGGAAGTCCAAACTGAACTAAAAAGTGTCGCTTTGTTGTTCATTGAAAATGAGAAAAAACTTACACAGACTTCAACACATGCTCATTCAGCAACTCAAAACACAAACATTGCAAATGTGAACTATTCTGTGCAAACCAAGAAAACAACTTCTGGCAGTTCTGAACAAAAAAGTATGACGGACAATAATAAAACTCGGAAGAACCAATCACAAGAATGCGTTGATATGGTAAATATATCTGAATTAGCTCGATTGTGAGTAATTCACATCAACCATGTAGCCAAGTCTGCATACAAGTACTCCACAAAATGAAAAAAACAACAACACTATGATCACACATAACTAATAACACATTTTATGTTCATATTTCTTCACTTGTTTCCATTCTTAAACTGACACTAAACTGTAAATTAAATATTTGCGGTCAATATTTTGAAATTTGTTTTGCATACACATTTTAATTTAAAGACAATAACAACAACAACAACAAAACACACCGATATTTATGAATATAAAAATTCAATTTTAAGCTAGTTGACCTGCTGATATTTAAAAAAAAATAAATTCATGCCAGTTGTTCCTTTCTTCTCTAGAAGACTCAACAGCCGACGCTGCCAGCAGATAACTCGAGGTATTTATATTTGGTGAAAACATACATGATCGTTCTCTTTACGTTTATTGAATATGAAGCAGTACAAAGTAGGCATGTTGCTCTGAACATCCGTGGACTGAGCAGTTATAGTTGCAAAGAACAATTACCCAAATCACTGATTATGCAAACATTTCTATAGGAATTTGAATGCAAGTTTACAATAATCATTGCTTTTAAACGAATAGTACTCCCGTTCACCAAACGTGAAACTAAACCAAATCACTTAATTGTATACATTTCTGTTGGAACTCAATTGCAAGTTTACAGTAGCTATTGCCTTTCAACGCACAATACTCTCGTTCACCACACGTGTACAAAGTTAATTGACACTGCATGAATACGAATTCATCGACTTGAAAGTCGGTATAACACAACCCAAGTAAAATATTTAATTTTGATTTTGTATGCACCCGGTATCGTGGCTTATAGCAGTTGCACTGTCCTTAAAGCTTCAATTTATTGCCCTGATATTTGGTTTGTGAGTCTACCTACATGACTTACAGATGGAGAGTGAGTTTTGTTCCAGTCCATAAAAATTTGGGGACGTTATGGGCCCTGCACTTAGAAATTTTCTCAATAATAACCGTTTCCGGAGTTTTTTTTAACGAAACGCTTGTTCTTTAAGTTGCTGTTTGGTATAAGAGTCAACCTACATGACTTGAAGATTATGTTTGCGTTTCGTTCCGGTACATTGATTTTTTACGAAGATATGGGCCTTGGACTTGACAATTTTCTCTAAATAAGCTGCTGCGCCTCTTTAAACCACATTAGGGAGCATTTTATTATACAAACACAGGTCTTGCTTATTTCGTTTTTCAAAAGTGTTTCTGTGCGCTGTGAAGCTGTATGTATATTTTCGTTTCTGAATTTAAATATTATAGACATGGCCGATCGATTATGTACTCTGACATTCTGATATATTGTATGTTCGAGTCAGTTAGGTGTAAAACGTTTTACTTAAGATGTACGATGTTCCATTGGTTTGAATTGTTTACAGGGACATGGTCACAGTTATTTTTCACGCTCTGGTTGCTAAGAAGATGCTGGCAAATGGAGGGAAAGTGGTTTTGGTATTTGATTTAGATGAATGGAAGACTAATACACAGGAAGCTAATAAAGGAAGGTAACCATACAGCCGACACTTAGTCTAAAGTATTACACACGAATTTGATCTACTTTCAACATATACTATTTTGCAGCTTCACCACGAGTAAATTTATAAAATGTAGATGCAAAGCGTTAAAATGTGTTACTAGCTATCAGTGTCTACTTACACAAAGCCATTAAACGTAAATTTATTAAGAGTGGATTATCGAGGAGATCGCACTTGTAAAACTTGTCATCAACAATAAAATAGCTTTCATATTGTGAACAGTTTCAGCAAAATCCAGCGTATGTTATTTTATTGAAATTGATGTGTATAATTGCTATTGTGTTTCTTCAGAGAATTTGGAAAGTTTGTTGAATATACATACGTGCGACAGATTCACAAAAGCAATTTGACTAAGGGAGTCCAATACAAATATTGTATTGTTTTGAGTGAAACAAATGTCGTGTTTGAAGATTATTTCATTCATAGAACAATGAATAAAGCAGATAACAGAAAAGTCGTTCTGCCAAACGGACAGCAAGGTACTCTGTTATGTATGTTTATAAACATGTATATGCATATATTTCAAGCATATGTTCAAGATAAGCAAATTTGTTCTAGTCTCGTTTATTTTTAAAATCTTGTCTAGATAAAACGATAAGTGTTGTGCATTTTAGTGTGTGGCTAACATAAAGAAAAACAACCATATGCCAGGTAGGTCAAGACAAAAAACTAAAAACAAATTTTTTCTCAACAGACATCGGGATGGTTCGCTGTTATAGCTAGCACTAATATTATACATGTATCAGTATATAAATTCTTGTTCTAGTATTATAACGGATAAACAAGTATAACATACACTGATCAAAACAGGGATCATCGCCCTGCAAAGGTCAATGCAAAGCATAGCAATGCAATACAGCTTAAAACCGGAAAACATATATTGTATTTCACTCAATAATGTTGTGTTTGTTTCGGACGAGTTCTGTCGTAAACTTTAAATAAATAATTATAAAATAACAATTCCTGGGACAGCAGAAAGTTCTAAAGATTACTTCATTAGAATCTTTTAAAACCTTTTAAAATCCTGACAGCTGCAAAACATGAACAATTGTGCCAAAGAACGTCGCATCTGTCTTGAATTTTAAATGAGGTCGACTGATCACAATTGTAACAAAGTGTATTAAAGAATCGAAAGTTGTACATAAAACTATTGCACATCTTTTTTTGAATATTATTTAAAGACATAATGATGGTTTTAACGAACTGTTAATAGGCAGTCAGTAATTCACATATCCAGATCTGTTCATGTAGTGAAATGACTGGATACCCGCCATCGCAAGACATGTTTTTTCTTTAATTAGTGCTTTAAACTGCATGTTATGCGCTGTTATTATTCAAATTTCGAACTACATTTAGTGTGTAGATATTGCCATTAAAAACATACTAATAACAACAACAACATAATTTTCCAATATTGCCACATAACGATTATTTCATTATATTATCAGTATGTTTAGTTATTAATCCGACAACAATGGTGAAGCGTTATATTGGTAAGCCTTTTGCTTTCAGTACAAACCTGGCACCAATATGATGGCATGGTAATTAAAGCAAACGACAAAGGCCTTTTGAAAAAGTTTTGGGACTTCCTTCGAGACAAAGTGAAGAAAACCTGTGAAAAGCATCTGAAGCTTTTTGTTAGTGCGTTTGCGCCCCTTTGGTTCAGACCAGAAGCAGATATGAACTCGTTATCAGAAACTTTTCGAGAATCACTCGAGAGCCTTGATGCTATTATTGGGGGTTTACGGAAGGTTTATCGGTATGATGCGAACTTATTTGACAATGATCAACGTTTTCTCAAACAGGTAATGTAATAAATTACACTTTTTAAACAGAGGTAGGAGTTTCTTATAAAACTATATTATCGCTTCTTGTTCAAAGACCCAAATCCATCAAAATAATTACATTCATGCCTAAATGGAACCGGCTCAATGCAATTTGAAAGAAATGAAATACATTTAAATCACGTTTATTTTTGAAAGCATTTGGTGCGAATTGAGTATATGCACCAATATGCGCTCAGAGCGAACAAGTTGACTTACCCGAGTTACTTTAAAGGCCTGAACATAAATATTGTGTATGGAAACCATCAATTATAATTTCCAAATTGGTTAACTTAACAGAATTCAATGTGTTTTTGTCAATCATTATCACACTATGATTGTTTTCAAACTCGCTAATGTCATTCGAAGATATATGAATGCACATTTTATGTGCTTTAGAAAAGTGATTTACTCTGTGTACAAATATTCTGGATCAAATGTGCTTTTTGCTAAACTTGTCATATGCTTTTCAAATTCTTCAGATTGCAGATGTTCTGTTCGACCCAATATTGAAAAGTTTGCAGAAAAACCCTACTCATGGACAACGGGTTACACACGCAATGGTTATAGCAATCGTCTGTCACAGATTGCAAGTTGTTTTGTCGCATGAACATTGGCAGCTCATTTGTAGATGCATGCATGTGAATCCAGATCCACATAAAAAGACATGCCATGAATTATTGGAGTTGAAAACATCTTTCCAAAATGAGTATGTGTTAGCCATTGTGTTCATATTGTTTGCGATTAAAAAGTACACTAGTATATTTCAGCCGAACCTCTATTTCAAACGTTTGATGATACAAAATGACTTATTTTTTAATACAAAAATCATGAATAACACGACCATTTCCATTTTCGAAAAAGAATGTCAACAACTGTCTTTTACATGTAAACATCGACATAAAAAAGGTAACAAATTAATATCATTTAACTGAACAAGTCCATATAATTATGCATTTACATTCTTGATTTCAGAAAAATGATAAATGGCTTGGTGTACGTTGTTAAATGTTCAACAATGTACTACAAGGATCCTTCTTGGATGTTTTGCTTGCCACTACTTCATTTCACAATGGGTTTGTGTCAACCGTATGATCAGCCTGAAGAAAATTTAGAACATGCAGCAGGTGTTCCCCATTGGTGGGGTATTGTTCCAATAAAAGACACGGTTCAAGCATTTTGGAAAAATGCTAACAAATGGATTGTGTAAGATAGTGATATAATAGTTTATTTGTAATATCTATGAAGAGTAAACATTAGTTATTGAAGCTGCTAATTGATTAACCATATTCAGGTGCCTTTTTTGATAGCAACGATCATTTTGTTACCTACTTGCATAGAGAAATGTAAAGGGTTGATTCGAACTTGTTTTTAATAAATATATTTGAATTATTTCAGACCACTTGATACTTTACTGCAGCAGATGCATCCTTTATTTGACATGGACTTTTATTTGTCACGAAGTATCATAGCCGCATTGCACCCTACCGAATTGTTCGAGATAATACACGACCCGTATCCTCAGTTCCCTGTGGAAGTGCTGGCTGCATCATTGCTTTACTGGTCCCGTCATACAATTAATCAATTTTATTCCGGCTCCAATTATTGTTTAGTGGACGTAGCCGATGACACAGAACAGGTATAACAAACCTATTTATAGTTTTCATAGTTCTTCGGCTATTAAAAACTATTTTTGATGATTGATTGCTAAATAATGTAAAGATTTTAACTATAATATGTGTTCATATAAATTGGGCATTCCAATACTGTACCTTTTTTTTAAAATTGGTGATTCTTTAGCATAATATTATTGAGTTCACAGTTTATGTAACTATGTACCGGGGTAGGTTAAAATAGGTTATTTGTGTATTTGCACACATGAGCACACATTTAAGGGATGGATAAGATGCGCGGTCAATTTAAGTCCCTCGTTAGCATTGTTTCTTCAGATACATGTATTATATTTGTAACTGATTTGTCGGAATGACACAGACTTTAAAATGACACGATTCTTAGATTGTCTAATCATTAATGTCTCCAAAGTAAGACGACTTTTAGATCCTTCTCTGCGTCCGTTTGCCTACTATATCTAGTAACAATTTCAAATTCCAGATCATTCATATAAAGTGTTTGGACTGTTTGGGTGATCCCTAAATATAAATCGATTACAGCCGGCTAAACATACACATTAATAAAGTTCTTTGTCTCGAAAAGATGTTTTGTTTTGGGAATTATTGAGTATGTTTCCTGGATATATACATATTAAAAAATACACTGGAAATCTATTATCAGTAAAGTAACGGCAAGTTGGTAATCGGCATGTTGAATTTGTATGAAAGATAATTTTTACTATTATATTATTTTAAAGGCAGTGCTTAAGTGCCTCGAGGGTTTGGTTCAACGGATTATTAAGGACGACGTGGGTTCCGATATGTAAGTTGGCAAATATTTGTGTACGTAATATGTGAATGGAGGAACGCTGACTTTGTTTAAAATGTCTGCGTTCTGCGTTTGTTATGATATTGATTAAATGAAATTGACAAATGAAGGCATTCATGATATTGATTTATAATACAATTCATTTATATCATTTAGCCGTGCAATTACATGCAGTTTCAAAGACACCGTTTCAATCGACATTTGTTAATCGTTGCAGTCCCTGTATGTTTGTACCCTAAAACACAAACATGCATTTGCTCTGAACTCTGGCTAATACGATTTTGCACGAGCTTAAATATATTAACGGTTTTATTAATCAATTAAAAGTAAATTAAAACCACACTATAAGTAAAAACCGCGCCTCTTTGATGAGACATTTCCCTTCATCCACATTCGTATATCGATAGATATGCATTTGATATAATTGGATGGTAAATGTAATGTCGCTGTTTTAAACGGATTATAGACATTATTCGCAGACGCCCGACAAAGCATGATACTTTACTGCATTTTGTGGATCTCTCCGTACGCTCATGATCTAAAGAAAGATATTTTACTCTCGTTCCGCATAAAACGTTCACGTTATTTATTATATAAAACGACTGAGAAATGTATAATATACACTAGATGTATTGTGCCCCCGTTCGGAGATCGGGGGTATGTATCTTTGCACCTGTCTGTCTGTCTGTCGGTCGGTAGGTAGGTTGGTCGGTCGATCGGTCGGATCATGCGTTTTCGCAGAACGCATAATCAAACAACCATGCCTAATTGGTATACGGATTCCTTAGTTTAAATCTTTTTATTTTAGCTCGATTGCGACGAATGCATAAGGCATATTATGAAACGCTCTCGAGTCCGTTTTCTGGGTAGAACCAGAACAAGGTATCATTTTGGGTGATCGAAAGAACGCTCCGAAAGTGGGGATCGAACCATTGACCTCCCGGTTTCTAGGCGGACCCTAAAGAGGACGACGCCTATCGATTTTGAGGTCATTAGGTCAAATGCCATTGTCACAGGGTGTGGGGTGTAACATGAATATTATTTAAGTATAGTAGTCATTTTGAGTTCTGTTAATATTCATAATACATACACATTTAACTAGAAATTAAATCAATAAAAACTGTATGACCCTTTGGTTATAGTTCGGTACTGCTACCATTAAATGCGTTCAAAAACTACAATTTAATTCCCGTACATAAAGCGTTTGTGAAAACCATTGTTCAAGCATGTTTATCTAACCATATATTGAACGCAATTGCTTGCATTTGGTAACTTGAGGGGATGACATCGTAATAAAGCTGTGCTAATTGTTTGTTCTTGTTTGGGGTAGTTGGTGAGGATCGTTTTTACAAACATGTCTTGTTCTAGTTAATTGTTTGATATTAAATAATCCACAATTTTAACATAGAGCATGGTCTTACCAAGTTGAGTCGAAATAAACGTGCGCTAAATAATCGTCATTAAGTTCCAATGTGTATCTCGATTGTTTACATTATACACTACAGTCTACATGGATTTTATTGCGAATCAAGCTGTAAAAGATACATCTCATGTTATTTAAGATGTTGATATCAAACATACGTACGAATTTCAAAAAAAGTTCACACGCCCAGTTACGGACTTAAAACTGATCGCTTTTCTGATACATACTTTTAAGATTTAATGGCTTATTTCAGGTCCCTAGCCACGTTGTCGATGGCTTACAAGATTTGCAATGAAGCAGTCGACAGAATGTATTCATCAAACAGGGTTTTAAAATTTTTACCATGGGCACAAATGTTTATTCACTGCATATCCTGGCATGCACGTAAAATGGAATTGCCGGATCAGAGAGAACTTAAAGTCAACCAGCCGAATTATGAAGTGCACGTTAATGTTGTTGTGGGAAACGTTATTCAATGGCTACAATATTACAACTCAACTTCCTGGTCCACGAGCATGCGAACATATTTAAACGTAATAACTTTATTTTAAGTTTCGTTCTTTGATATACAATTACCGACAAAAGACCATTGAATATGGTGTGATATTCACCGGTAGAAAGGTATATTGACGGAGGCACAGCCGTTTTTAGTGTTTCTGCTAATAAATACCAAACCATATTTGTTGCTTTTCTAATAAATAAAACGTTTAATTATATGCCATCCTTTATATCGGTAAACTTGTTCTGCAGTCATGCGCGCATGATGTTTTCTTTTTAACGATTTAATTCACGCCAAGTGCTCTCATTTCCAATGACGTCAAATGATGTGTCGAAGGAGCGTTAGCTTTTAGCGTATAGAAACTGATATCAACGACATGTTTTTACTATAAACACAAATTCAGGGTATGTACGAAAATATCATGAACATACGGTTACTTTCGGACCATTGCCAAATTTAATCGTGTTTATTACAAGATCATACAATAAAGTGTTATAATAAAAAGATGCAAAACCATATTTATACAAATATAACTTTAAAATTAAAAATATATTTTAAATATGATGACTGTTTTGCGTTAGAGACTTATATGTTTTTGTAGATTTGGAATTATGCATACTTTGAGCAGTCTACGGGATTTGGATTTTTCAAGCAGTGGCACACTCAGTTAGACTCCGCGCTCCATAGGCAGTTGATGTATGAGGTAGACAAATAATTATGTTCGTGTTAGTTCCGATGTTTCCTTCAAACATATAAGCTATATTTGAGATGATTGTTAACTTTTAGCTAACACATTTTAACTATCCATATACTGCTCGGTCGGTTAACTATTGTAGGTCAGGAGTTATTCTGCGAAATGTGCGACTCATTGCATATTTGTATACTTCATAAAAAAACAAACCTTCGGGTTAAACTTTATATTTTGAATGAACATCATTCTGCGTATGTAGCATTAATTAATTGATTACAACATTTACCGTATGAGTGATATTTCATGAACAGGAACCTATATAAAACGGTAAATATTTGTGGTGTTATTTTCATCGCCTTCAAGACATTAAGACTGATCGTAATATATATATAACACTTTTCGTTTTGGATAATGATCAATAAAATTAGATACAATTGAAAAACAAGTTGCCTTATTATGTTGTAAAGCTGTGATTTTTTTCTCAAATTTTAATGGGTTCAATGTTGGTTATTGTATTGTTCTTTGGGGGTTTGCTAAGATCTGGTTCTTGTTCTTAATATCTATTAGTTGCCTTTGTTATATAAAGAGAATAATTTAACGAATATTTAACATTTTATTTACATCGAATCAGCTTTCCAATCATTCGCATATGAAAAGCGAATTCGTGAAAATGTACTGTGAAGAAGTTGACAAATTCAAGAAACCTATGCAAGAATGCCTTACTTCCGTGGCATTCTCGGTAAGGCTGTTTATATTGCACATATATGTTGCTTGTAATAAGATCTAAAGATCAACTATATTCCTAAAAACTATACAGTTTGGACCGGCATGGAAATGATGTAGCAGGTACAAAGATTTGAAATGTTGTGTTTATTTCTAGCAAATGTGTATGTGCATTATTTTATAAACATATAGTCCTTTTCGTAGGAAATAAAGTTCATTCTTGGCAGCAGCGTTATAACGACCACATTTACCTATCATATAAACGTGGTGTTTTGAGGCGTTGCACGGTTGTTAGAATTGCAGGCGGGAGTCAACGATGACACCATAGATCCTCTGTAGAGCCTGTACCTGTACAGCTTTTCATGAATGCTCATGTGTTCATGCCATACATATTCACTCAGAGGTGGTCATCTTTTATTTATGCAGAATTTATTCAGCTGTTTGGTCGTTTTCTCCTTAGGGTCACTTTATTGGTCGTGGCTTAGTCGCGCTATAAGCTGTACGCAGTCGGAAGATGTTAGTCTGTTCAAGTCTGCACAGGTAATGGTAGGCGTCCTATGGTTTATAAACTATGAACAGGCAGTTTATCATGGTTTAATTCCTTCTGGCATGACTCTGATCTCCTTTTGGTTTCCTTTCCCCTTTACCATCGTTTTCTGTTATTTCGCAGTGAAAGCTAATCCGCTGAAGTAAATGCTAAAGAACTTGATGTTTTGTAATGCTGTTATAATGTGCGGCAGTTTGTTGGATGCTGCTGATTCCAGGACTGACACAACATCCGTTAGAATAACCACTTGGAAGTATCCATTACTGTTAATGATGTTTGCAGCATGTACGAAGACTTTCAACTCAGTACTGTAGTTTGTGCAATGGCGGCCTATCGGTGTTGCCTCAGCATGACCACTTTCCGTCTGCGTACTGCACGTACGCTTAGGCTCGCTCTCTCTCGACTTCTTATGTTGCTAACCCATCTGTGTAGACCCTTATCCCTGGTTCCTGGTGTTACTTTTCTTCGAACATGGCCAGCGTCAGGGCTTTTATGCTCCTGTCACTGAAGTCGTCTTTTGTGATGAGATGCGTGAGGGGGGTGCAGGATTTAGATGGTTATGTTTCTCCGTGCTTTGTCACGCACGAAGGGGGAGCAGATCGTCCAAACTGTGATGGGCTCTAAATCCGCTGTGGCAGCGGATCCTGATGCTTGTTTAGCATTTCTTTGCATATTCAGACATGTCAAGATTGTTTCAGTCTGTCTATATTAAGGATGTTCTCGCTGCGGTGCGTTATGTGATCCTCATAGAACCTGGCCTATTTACTTCGCATAACCTGCTCTTCTGTCAGGAAGGTGGCCGGTAGTCTGTTACACCTTTTTTCTTGAGTTGGATCTAATGCACCGGTGATGAGGTGATGACCTTGCTTTAAAACTCTGTAAAGAGTCTGCTAGTGTGTAAGCGGAAATCGTTTACATGATTTGGAGCCGTATTCCGAATGAGATCTCACTGTGCCTTCGTAATCCGCATTGAGGATCTTATCATTGGTTCCCCATTTTGGTGTCGACAGCTTCTTCATGATGTTTTAATTTCTTCTGGCTATTGCCTTATCTCTCTGTTAATGTTGTTTCAAATTCAATATCTTGTCGAATGTTACCGCCTAGAAAGTGTGTTGGTCTTCCTACTTTAACAGAGTGTTTTCCAGGATTAGTTTGAAAGAATTAAGTATGTGAAGAATGTAGAAATGGTGGCTTAAGATTTCGCCTTGTTGATGGCCACACACCAATTGGAAGGCCAGCCTGAAAACTTGCCAAAGACAATGAAATTCGGTACATGTCGGGTGTTGCTACTCCTCTGTGCTCAGAACATCAGAGCATATTCGTACAGGGCTGCTTGTACTCAGTAAGGTAGTTAATTATACAATGTTATTGATGAGTGTATGAACAGGATGTGTAACACAACTCCTCCGTGTGCGACCCCTTCGCGCAGAAGTACCTTTTGTCTACAGAGGCTGTTTACCGACACAATGGCTCTCCGGTCGTGAAGGTACGGCCTTGTCCGCCGGTACATATTTCCATTGAAACAGAGAGAAGCTTCACAAAGATCCTGTCCTTCCGAACCTTTTTGAAAGAATTCTTTAGATCTATAAAGACAGCAACTTCTTGTTATTCCACCTTTTGAAGAAAATAGAGATGACTGCTGTGCTGCCACGGAGAGTTAGCAGAACTGGTCGATGGCCACTTTCTCCTAACTGCGGCTAAGCATATGTAGTGATATTTCTATGCAGATACTCTTTGCAGAGGGCCATATTAGGGATCGTGGTAGAATGCCATATACGGTTTAGAATGTGGCTGGTCAGTAGGGTCATTGACAAGTAGCAGATGTTTTCCGTCTGTTTAAATTCTTCTCTTGACTCTCCTCTTGCACTGGGGTTTGAAGTCTCAAACGCCGAGGAAGCAACTCTCTGAGGCCTTGATGGTGTATAGTGATAACATCTTGTCGTACTATCAGTAGTAGTTTACCAGATCAAGTGTGCTATTCTTGTTGCTATTAATGTACTCTTTAATCTCTTTTTAATACGCTGGCGTTTATGGTGTTTCTGACACTGACCAGAGTCATCACTGTTTCCATTTTTCCTTCTTTGTCGATCGCTTCAATCATGTGTTAATCGCTTGGTCATGTAATATATTAAGTCAACTCGTTATCACACAACATATAAATACAGACATTATTTTCAGGTTGATTTTAATGTCAACGCTGTAATTGCACATTGTTTAAACAATCCATTTGAGAGTTCAAATATAAACGAGGAAAAAGAAAATAACCTACAAATATTTCTAGTTGTACCCCTATTCATCCGTTTTTTAAATTTTCTTAACGATACATTTATTACTAGCGTTAGCCCGGAACCAATGGCTACTCGTTCTAGTTGGAAAAAACGACATTGCGTCCTTGATTCGTTTAAACACATCTGCACAAATATTCACATATGTCGTAGGTTTCCAAAAAAATGTACTTCGTTTAACGGACAGGAATGAGTTTTCCGCCGGACCCCTGTTCATTTTTTATGAGTTTTTCACTGTGAAACCGCACATTATTAACTGTTCATATATAAGAGCTTTTGACCATATGTAAATCAGTAATAGACGTGCTTAGGTTATTTGTTTTTTTTTCTGTTTGATTAGGCCATCGACGAAGGCTACAATGTCAATTATCAAAAGTGGAATAGACTTGAAAAAGAACGACTTCGAGACCTGATGACAACTCTCTTTAAAAAGCACTGGGCGTCGTACATGGAAGGTTGTCATGGCGATCAGCAGTCCTTTCAAGTATTAAACATGGCATTAAACTGGCCTCCTGTCCAACTATTTCTTCGAAATAAAGGTTTGTGTATGAAATGAGCTATAAAACATTAATTATTATTATAAAGTGTAATTTGTAAGTAGACTATATTCTGTGGAATATATTTTATTTACATCGATCCGTAAGAACAATAATGTTTCATTGTCAAACTGAAATTTTAGAGGATATTGATTAGTTGTATTATGTAATAAGACATTCAGTATATTTATGGTATCACAATCGACGTAGGTGAAGGAAGCGAGAACCAGCTGTTACATGCGGATTGCAGAACAGATCTTGACGTCATCATACAGATATGCGAAAGTCACTGGGAATCGCTCTTCGAAGGCCATGTTGAAATTGGAATGCTGAAAAAGATTGAAACACAATCTGGTGTATTTGCTGACACGATGAAATTACTGCGACCAAATGACAAGAAAATAAAAGATCTTGTTTTGAAAACAGTTATAACCCGGATGAAAGAACTGGAAGCATTTCAGAGACAGGCAAAATTGATGTCTGTTTTGGTTAACCATTGTAACGGTATTAGTGGTAAGACGTCTTGTTTCATTCGTAATATATGTCTATATTTTAATTTTCGTTACCCATGGAATTCCGACCAATTAACTTAAAAAAACATAAATTATGCAATTATAAAGTAACCCTCGTGCAGTAATGGATTGCGTTTGATGAACAATACAGTTATAGTTAATGCAATTTAAATGTTTCTAGAGTTGTATTCCCTGTTATCGGGTTTCTGTTAATTTTGTTATAACTTTTTGAAAACAATTTGCTCAATCCAAAAGTAAAATACACGATGGGGGTACAAAACTCCCATTTCATGTTTTGACAGATTTCACACATATGTGTAATTGAACTTTTTGAAAATCACACCAAACATAGTAACATGTCGGACAAAACTAAAAATCACACATAAATGCTGTTTCTCACATGTTGGTATTAACATGACGTTTATTGTATGAACTGGTTAAATATTATGTAAGATATTATCTTCAATCATATCTCGATTTTTAGCAGCGGTATTGTAAAAAAGAAACGCCAACAATTTCAACAATATGTTATAACATTTCATACATAATCATTCATTTAAAACAAACATGTCCAATAAAAACTGTCTGATTTGATATCGAAGAACAATGTCTACTCAACACAAATGTGTAAAAAAGAATGGGTCACTGACTAACTTTTTTCAAGCAATAAAATGTGAGCCATTTAATGTTGAAGTAATCACAATAATAAGTCAATATAAATAACCATCACAATATAACGCTTTTTTTTTATAATTCACAGTGATTCATCAAATTTATTTAAATGTATCTAACCAAAGAAAAATAAGATTTATCAATCTAAAAGGAAATAGTAGTGCTGTCTGTGACCTTGGTATTGTCTTTAAACAAATGTTTTCTATAGTGACAGGTTCAAATCTGTAATTAGTTTATTCGGATTATTGCCAGTAGGTAATTTTTGCATTTCATCGAATGTTTTTACATGCGATTTGCACTTACTGAGTTTCACTTTTATAAATATAGTATGTATTTATACCATTAATCTTTAGCACGAATGCATGTGTGTCAGGTTAAGAAAAAGTTGTAATGTTTCATGTCTTTCTACCTTCGATATTTGTTTTGCCACTGACTGTTTTTGAATTTGTAGGGTTTCTCTTTGCAAAAGTCAGAAGCTTAATGTATATACAAAACAAGCACGCTACTACTACTTCTACAACTACTACTACTACTACTACTACTAATAATAATAATAATAAAAAGAAAATGATAATAAAAAAAAGCAGAAAAGTCACACGTACAGAAAATTTTGTGTTACTCCTCTGCAAAGAAATCTGTGTTTCTTTAACACATAATGATTCTGCTATTTGATCATCATATTTGCTAGTCAAATTTCAAACTGTGCAAAATAAAAGACATTCGTGCCACATTTTTTGTTAAGAATAATGTAAGACAAACTTTTTTTATTTTTCCAAACTGGGTACTCAACTAAGAACAAGCATGTATTTTTATTGTACAGAACAATTTTAGATAAGCTGCTTGTTTGAGAGTGTTCATTGATTAACGACTTGCCGTAAAAAAGAATGGATTTTGACATTATTGATACAGATTTCCCATACATATTGTATTAAGTTATGCAACACGCTCCAATGTAGAGAATAATTTTTCTTCCAGTGTGCGCAGTTTGGCTGCGCATAACTAAAACGCGAAATTATCGTTTGAATAGATTATGCATCACACATTTTACATGTTTACCTTTTGTTTTCATTTAAAAGAACTATGTATGTTAAGGCTCATTTTTTCTTTAGATTTATAACTTTAGGTTTTTAAATTAAACGTTTGATTTTGAAAGCAATTTTACGTACATCATATAATGATATATTTTACTTAAATGTTTGTCTCTTTCAAGATATCATTTAGACTCATTGACTTCGATTACAACCAGTTCGAACAAACTGATCTCTAGTTCATATGGGTGGACTATATTCGAAAAAGAAGAAATGCATAGGGGAGTTTAAGATTCACCACAATTATAATGTGATTAATTGTATTTGGACGTGTATTTTTGTTCCAGTTGACACACATGCGATTGACAAAGTTCTTAGGGAAGTGACACATCTTGATGGTCAGCCCTTAAACAAGTATTGCAAACCTGAAGTTGTCACATCTCAACGCCATGCAGTTGAACACCACATCAATGCACTCAATGTGCCAAACGTCGTGTTGGACATTTTGCCAAGATTGGAAGTGCTTGAACAAAGTTTTGTGTTTGAAAAGATGTGGCAATTGGCATGTAACAAGGATGGACACAGCTGTTCAACTCTTGAAGAGGTCGTTGCAATAATTTGGACACCTGTTGAAAAAAGGTAACAATTGTTATTGAAATGGTTAATGGTAAACGATAAATGTTATTAAGTATATATTCGTGCACAATATGTGATAACGTTAGCATGTTCTGGTTCAAAAGACTGCAATTTCCCTACATCTCATTAAACGTAGTCAACCGATCGACCAAGCCTTGTTTTAGCAATGGGATAAGCATAATTAGTGTATCATTTCTCTGTCGTATTACCAAGCATTATTGGTTTGAATTATCATTAAAGTGATGCGTAACTAAATTAAAAAAATGAAAACATGCATAACAAGTTTTACATCAATTGTCATGCTCTTATGCAGAATTGGATAATATAAATAAGCCTTTACAAGCCATATTGTTTAATGAACCTTTCTTGTTGATGTAAATGTTCGTTTGAATTGGCTCCTTTCGTACTGACCAGTATAGTAACGTCAACAACTATTAACCCAATTACCAAAGCTGAGTGAAAACTATATTTCTAAGTTGTAATTATCACATAGATTACCCATAAAACATAATTATATCGATTGAAATCAAATAACGTTTCAGTGCATTTTTGTTCAGTTGATGAATCTACAAATGTTCAAATGTCGTAGTCATGTTTGATGACAAAAAAATCATAATATGAACATATGTTTTTTTCTAATATTGTGAGTGCACTATTGGTTATTGCATATTGACTTTGATAGCATGTATTTTCACCGTTATTCATACAGAACATTACATTATACAACTAGTTATTCTTTGAGTGTAATAATCATATAATTATTGGAGAAATTTCCTTAAACATGATGAAATATATACATTTATGTATAGCGATATATACGACGTAGATATAGAAATGTTAAGGAAAGTTGACTCGAAATAATTGTTGAATATAAGTAATGATAATGAAGCTAGTCATAAATATGATGCGAAAAGTAGTCAATCAAAACAATGGCGACCAAACTGTCTAGAACGTTCTGCTTGTAAACGTTCTGTCACTAGGTCAGATCTAAGCGAAACCTAACACCACTCTAAAATAGACCACATGTGACTCAATCTTGATAAAACTGTCAGAATAATTATGTTAACATTGTTCAGACTGGTTTCAATCTCTGTCACGTGCGTCGAAAATCTAGGTCACCAGGTCATATCTTAGAAAAAACCTTGGTACTTCTCTAGAGGAGGCATTAAGGATTCAATCTTGATAAAACTTAGCCAGTTTATCTTGGCAATTTTTTGGCTGACTGAATCTGCGTCAAATCCTTGGTCATCAGATCAAATCTAACAAAACCTAGTGGGCACTCTATAGGCCACATTTATGGCTCAATCTTAATGAAACATGGTCAAAGATTATATCTTGACAGATTCTGGAACGTTTGAATCTGTGTCACGTATGTCCAAAAACTGCGGCAGTTTGTCAAATCTTAGAAAAAATCTTACTACTCTAGGGGCAACATTTCAGACTCAAATTTGATGAAACTTTGTCAGAATGATCAAGTGGACAATATCTAGGCCAAGTTTGAATCTGAGTCAGGTGCTTCCTCACACTAGGTCATCATGTGAAAAAAAAATTGTTACCACTCTAGAGGCATCATTTATGGCTCAGTCTTGATATAACATAGACAGAATGTTTATATAGACAATATGAAGGCCATACAGGATAAAAACTAGATCACCAGGTCAAGTCTTCATAAATTATTGTCCTGTAAAGGTGAGTGCTGAATGGCCATCATGGCCCTTATGTTATGAAAAACAATAACAACAACATTTGCTATTTGAGGGACACCACACAAAATGATTTCCATCAAATAGAATCCAGGTTTTAATCAATAACATTTTATTCTTTTTTACAGGTGGAAAGAATTTGGAGTTAAACTGGAAACAGGAAATATCATGTTTAACGAGTTCAATTCAATGTTTAATCACTTCCGAGATGACGAAAAACGTCTTGTGTCCGAAATAACAACCTTTGGAATTTCAGAGAACATTGCATGCAATCGGATCCGTCAAGCTCATGAGCACATGCAACTGCAGTCCTGTGTCAGTGGCGCTAAAGCGCTTTTAAAAGTTCAGCGCAAGTACAATCTGCGAGGTGACTTTGAAGCGATCAAAAACATATCTGAAGTATGTTCTACAATCTACATTTATACAATTATGTTGTTTATCCTTGTTGATAATTCTTAAACATATTTTTGAGCTTTTTATTGTTAGGAATGATTTCCCACTGAAAGATGTAGGGATGTTAGAATGGTAGGCATAATTTCGTGTTTGCGTCCGTTAGTCACATTGACTCGAGATCCTGGGTTAAGTCAAAAAGTACTTAAGTTGATAAAACTCAGAGTGTGGATACAGGGCCATATGTTAAACATGCTCATTATTTCAGAGGTTTTTCTTCAGATAGAAATTGTTATTGTTATAATTGCAGAAATACAACAAACAAAACAAGGGCTGTTTGTAAAACATGCATGGCCCCCATATGGGCTGTCCGTTGTAGTGGCAGCCATTGTGTGAATACGTTTTTTGTCACTGTGACCTTGACCTTTGACCTAGTGACCTGAAAATCAATATGGGTCATCTGCGAGTCATGATCAATGTACCTATGAAGTTTCATGATCCTAGGCGAAAGCGTTCTCGAGTTATAATCCGGAAACCATTTAACTATTTTGGATCTACGTGACCCTGACCTTTGACATAGTGACCTCAAAATCAATAGGGCTCATCTGCGAGTCATGATCAATCTACCCATGAAGTTTCATGATCCTAGGCGTATGCGTTCTTGAGTTATCATCCGAAAACCATTTTACTATTTCGGGTCACCGTGACCTTGATCTTTGACCTAATGACCTCAAAATCAATAGGGGTCATCTGCGAGTCATGATCAATGCACCTATGAAGTTTCATGATCCTAGGCGTATGCGTTCTTGAGTTATCATCCAAAAACCATTTTACTATTTTGGGTCACCGTGACCTTGACCTTTGACCTAGTGACCTCAAAATTAATAGGGGTCATCTGCGAGTCATGATCTGTCTAACGATGGAGTTTCATGATCCTAGGCGTATGCGTTCTTGAGTTATCATCCAGAAACCATTTTACTATTTCGGGTCACTGTGACCTTGACCTTTGACCTAGTGACCTCAAAATCAATAGGGGTCATCTGCGAGTCATGATCAATATACCTATGAAGTTTCATGATCCTAGGCGTATGCGTCCTTGAGTTATCATCCGGAAACCATTTTACTATTTCGGGTCACCGTGACCTTGACCTTTGACCTAGTGACTCAAAACCAATAGGTGTCATCTTCGAGTCACGATCTATCTAACGATGGAGTTACATGATCCTAGGCGTATGCATTATTGAGTTATCATCCGGAAACCATTTTACTATTTCGGGTCACCTTGACCTTTGACCTTGTGACCTCAAAATCAATAGGGGTCATCTGCAAGTCATGATCAATCTACCTATGAAGTTTCATAATCCTAGGCGTATGCGTTTTTGAGTTATCATCCGGAAACCATTTTACTATTCCAGGTCACCGTGACCTTGACCTTTGACCTAGTGACCTCAAAATCTATAGGGGTCATCTGCGAGTCATGATCAATCTACCTATGCAGTTTCATAATCTTAGGCCCAAGCGTTCTTGAGTTATCATCCGGAAACCACCTGGTGGACCGACCGACCGACCGACCGACAGACCGACAGTCCGACCGACATGTGCAAAGCAATATACCCCCTCTTCTTCGAAGGGGGGCATAATAATCTTGGTCCTGCTCTACGTCAAAAGGTTATTAATCAAAGTTGATGAAACTTTGTCTGTTCATAGAGGGTTATTTTGTGAGAGCGCACATTATTTCAGTTGTCCGTCATACAAAATTGGTGTTGCTATGGTTACATAAGTAATTCAAATCTTAATTAACATCCTGTGATAATTCAATAACTAGATTAAGTTTCATCAGAAATATTAAGTGGTATGGGACTTGTTTTGTGTGTATGAAAGCTCTTTTGTGTTAAAAATGCATTTGCAAATTTTACTTTACACGTTCGACAAGTACCAGTGCACCAGTGACAAAAAATAGACTTCAACATCTTTTCAAACAATTGGGTATATGTATTTTGATAACAGCATGAAAGTATGGAATCATTTATTTCAAATGGAGATGATATTATTTAGTGATCAGTATGAACACTTATCATTTAGTTTTATTACGTGATATGTTTGAACATTCCAGTTGTATTCACTGACTTACGTAATTTATAATTTAAAGTAGAAATATTGTCCTTACTTGCAAAATGTTACTAAATTTCGGCTTTTTTCAGCACATTGATCACCACTTTAAAATGAAAGACTTTGACACAAGATTGATGGCCACATTCCAAGTTCTTAAGGGGATTTCTGAACAGCAAGTCCAATGTTTGGAAGTGTTTCTTAAGTGTGAAAACCTAATATTGTGGCTCAAAGAGTCAATGAAAGCAGGTAAGTTATGGACAAATATGGTAAAAAAACTGGGTTAACGTCCAAAAACTATGTGACAAGCTCAAAACATAGAAAAACTTTGTTATTTCCAAAGAGACAACACAACTGACTCAATCGTGATAACACTGTCTAGGCTGAATTTGTATCGAGGTTACTTGCATCTGAAAACTTGGTCAAGAGTTCAAATCTTAGAAAAAGCTTTTATAACTCAATCTTGATGAAAGTAAGTTAAAATGTATAACAGGGTAAATCTGGAGTTCGAATGTGGGTCACATGTGGCTAAACGAGGTCACAAGTAATATCTTAAGAAACCGTGTTATACTTGAAAATTCCAGATTTATGACCAAATCTTGATTATTTTCACAATGTTTAACTGAACAATATTTAGGCCAAGTTTGAATCTTGGTCACGTGCCTCCTTAAACTAGGTCACCAGGTCAAATCTTGGGAAAACATTTTAACACATCTAAAAGACAGATTTATGACTATCTTGATGAAACTTGTTCAGAAAGTTAATCCTGACAATATCCCATACAATTTTTATTATGGGTCAAATGCATTGATTCATTTGAATCACAGATTGAGTCACCAGAAAAAGCTTGTAAACAAGCTAGATGGCACATATATGATTCAATTTGAATGAAACTAGTTCTGAATGTTAATCTTGTCATTGTAGACCGATTTTAAATCCCTGCTTTCAACACAAGGTCACCAGCTAAATTCTCATAAAATATTTGTAATCTTTATAGAGGTCAAATTTATGTCTCAATCATGAAAATATTTTGTTTGCATGCTAATTTTGACTGTAACAATAACAAAAACAAATAGCTTACTCTCGATAACTTGAGTTTGGAGGGAGGTATTGTACTGAAATTTTGTTTGTATGTGGATAAAATCTGTTTTGAGATTTCATTTGTGGCCAGTCAGGAAAAGCTCAAGGTCCTTGTTACTAAAAACAAGAATAGTTAATGGTAGAGGTTGGATTCTAGTATTGAACTGAAATTGTGTGTGCAGGTTCTTCTTAGCAGAAATGAATTCTAGACAAATGAATTGTGCTTGATGACTCAATTTGGATGAAGCTATTGTACTGAAATATTGTGACGGTAGCTTACATCTATACCTAGCTTGTGATTCAATTTTGGAACAGGTGGGTTGAAATCAAGGTCTATGTTTCTGTAAATAAAAATATTTCGCTCAATAGCATGAGTTTTTATTTGGACAGTGCTCTTAAATTTTCATTGTTGGTTAATGGTAGCTTAAATGCAGAACTAGCTTTGAATTTCAGTTAGTGACCTAGCTTTGGATTGCAGTTGGATCAAGGTGAATGTCACCATTGCAAAAAATAGATAATTAGTTTACTGCTAAATAACTTGATTTTTAATAGAGGTATTATGCTGAAATCGTGTGCGTTGGCAGCTTTTATTGAGCCCTAGTTTGGGGTTGCACAATTATTTAAAGTAATATCTTTAAATTTGAGAATGCTTTTTTTTGTAAAGATGTTATATATTCGTGTATTAAAAAAAATCAATAATGTTTTAACGTTGTTTATTTCATAAATGTTTTCATTGAAATTTACTTACATATTCATTTAAAGGATGCACATCTTAATGATCTTACTCATCGCTTATTTGATGTCTTGAACTGCACACTAGTTGATTATATGCTTCAGCTGGACAAAAGGAATTGAAAGTATTCGTAGACCTTGCTATGATGTCGGCTGGGGACGATCCGATGAACGAACGAAAAGTGCGATGTCTGCACTCAGCTGTGCTGGGCTATTCACCACTTATTTTTGAGCTGAACGCTAACTCTGACTGTGACTATAGTGCATTAATAGACAAATGCAAAGTTGTTTGGAAAGAGCTTGATGCTAATCCAAATTTACCTAAACAGTTGGTAAGACCTGTATTAAAATTCAAAAGGTGATACTTATGTTAGATCCTGATAAGAAGATTGGGTTATTGCGAGCTTAGGGGCGGACAGATGAGCTTAGTCAACCAAATGGTTTCCTGTCAAGACCTTGAATTTGCATTTACTTGATGAAACTCTGGATATAGCTAGATTGCATGCATTCCTAGCTTAGGATTGTATTTGAGGCAATATTGTTCTGAAATTTAGAATTTATTTGTCATTTAAAGTTTCACAAACAGTTGATAATGAAAAAAAGGAAGGTGGACATTTAAATATGACAGCTTGATTAATTGAAATATATATACCATGCTTCTGACAGGTGGAAAATGTTTCTGTTTGCTTATGCTCGCGATATTACAATGACGTTAGTTTGGTTCACCGAATGGTCCGAGTTATACTTCTCGCCCAAATGTCGGCGTCCGCCTATTACTCGTTAAATTGCATCTTCCAATCTCGATAACACTTAAGATAATCAAATGAATGTTAAGGTCACTGCAACATAAAATAATATGAACTGTTTCTGCCTATTAGCTCAAGATTGGATCGATTTATGTCCTCAAATTACTTTTGTTACACGGATAACTAGCTTTGCACACTTTCTTATTGAGTTTGGATGGATGTATTGCACTAAAACTGTGTCTTAAGGTAGCTTTCATGCAAATCTAGCTTTAGACAGCACACTTATTATTTAAAATAAACCAAATTAAATATTCCAAGTTGAAAACCTATGTTCATGGTATTTCCATGTTTCTACTTTTGAATAGTTTTTCAGTGGACAGCTTCTGCCTTGGCAACTTTATTGATCGATGATTATTTTGATCAATTCTAACTTTTAGAATTTTTCTTATTCAAATGTTTAGGTTGATACAGACAGAGAACTTCCTTGGCTCAAGGAAATCAAGAAAGCTCATGGCTCAGTCGAAGTAACGTCATTGATGCAAGCGGATGCTATAAACAATGATGGTGTTTACACTGTTGGGTTAATATCTGGAATAGAAAGCTCCAATGCTGACATTGTACGTAATTTGACTTTATATAAACATATACCATTTTGGTTATAATTAGCTTTTGTTTGTTTGTCAGTTATTTATCAAAATAACCAATGATGACACCATACACATTTTTCTCTGAAGATAGTATATGGGCTAACGAGCATACCGTCTGACCTTATTACATGGTAGGGTTTCAGATTATGGAGAAGACTGTCAATATCTGGATATCCTGTCGGGATTGTTCATTACATTATTAATATGGCGTAGTATCCCCTTTATCAGATTCAAATAATATCACCAGTTTTTGGCATAATATTATATGATATTATAACATTTATAACTGCTAAAATCGTTTAAACTTGTCTTGGAAAATATTTATTTATAACTGACTGTTATTGTAATTTCTTATTTATACGAAATAAAAACATCAGAGAAACTTGGGTGATTCTACCTTTTCTGAGCCAGGTGCTTAGTTTATTAACCATGTGGAATTATGCTTCTGAGTAGGAGTTTATATGAACAATAAGCTGAATCAAATATATTCTTCACAGATGAAAAAGGATGTTATTAAATTAACGGTACCCGAAAAAGAACACAAGCGTCAGATCAGAAGCTATACCTTCGCGCAGCTACAAGATCTACAAAGTCGCTTGATGTTGGTCGCTGGCAAAAGAACGCTCGACAAGAAGAATGTTGAAGTGGATGTTGAAATGTTCACCTCGGTTAGAAATTCAACCTTTTATTCTATATTTAAAATAAATAGCTTTAAGCAGAGTTAACATAATTTTGTTATGCATTGTGTTTTGATTACAAATCAATGTAATACAAGAACTGGAGAAAAAGACATACTTTCTTTAAAAAGAGGAATATTACCCTTGAATGTGTATATTGTGTAAGAGTTTATTGACACTTGGCCTTTAACCCCTTTTTATGCCTCTGTAAACACTTTAACTTCAGAAAAGTATGTTTTTATGTATTGAGGATGTGCACAAAATAATGTTATCAGTGAATAACTTTGTTTCGTTAAAAAAATAATTATAAGTTACTTTGAAATCGAGTATATACAATGATTTTACTTTTTGGAAAAGATTTAAAATGTTGATGAATAAAAAAAT
Organism: Dreissena polymorpha; assembly: GCF_020536995.1. Taxonomy (NCBI): domain Eukaryota; kingdom Metazoa; phylum Mollusca; class Bivalvia; order Myida; family Dreissenidae; genus Dreissena; species Dreissena polymorpha. The sequence goes on along the minus strand of NC_068365.1, from coordinate 24,995,974 downwards.
AGAGTTAATGCTCAAAAGAAGTACCAGAAAATACATGAAAGTCAAGCTTTATTCCATGGCAAATAAATTGGTACTGTTCAGCAGAAAACTCCTTCATGTACACACAACTTTACCATGTTGGGGAATCACCATTGGTCTGTTCAGATTCGTACATTCAGACACAACACAAAGACACAACTTGATTCTACAACAAATGCTAAGAAACTTATCGCCATTGGCTTTAACATTATAATTTTTAACGCTGTAAACACTGTTTGATTGATTGAACCATATAAGGTCCTTATATGATTGCTTTTCGTTTTTCTTTAAAAACAAATCGTAATAACGATAAAACGATGCTTATCTGGAGCTCTGTAAGGATTGTATATTGATTTTTTTTATAACATTCATGGTTCAAATTCATATTTTTTTCTATTCCGAGAATAATGTGTTGCCATTGTAATCATTTATACTTGCTGAACTGTTTACAATTTTAGTACTTTTATGGTCGCCGCGGCATAAGGTGTACGCCTAGAGATCAGGAGGGCATGGGTTTTATCCCATTTGTTTGGAGCGTTCTTTAGATCTCCCCCAAAGACACCAAGTACTGGTTCTTTCCAGGAAACCAAGCGTTTCAAGAAGCCTAAGGCTTCCAATGCAATCGAGCTAATTCATATAAGTTTAAACTGAAACTAGCAATTTGAGTGCGTTAATTTTATGGTATCAATGTATGAACTGTATATTTACTGTTTAGATGTATACCTTTAACACAAATATATTTTTAATCATTGTAGGTGTTTGATAGCGTTACTCGTCTGGGTAACGTGTTTAGAAAACTGTGTTTGACAGGCTGTGTGTTGTTCAACAGTTGGAGAGCTACATTCATGTGCAACACAAGCAGACGGGTTTGCGTTATACTCGCATTTGGTGAAGGAAATGATGTACCTAAGCTGAAGGTAAATTATAAGTATTTGCCTGTCACTATCTCCAAAAATATGTTATGTGGATAAATGAATACCTGGATACTTTTATTATCCAGAAATCTGAATATTATGGCATCTGTTTCTTTGTTGATCCCTTATGGAATATTTCTTTTTTCCATTGTATGCTCTTTAAACTGCTCAAATGTTTTTGAAGTGAATCTTTGCCATTGTCCCTAAGATGCTTTCCCTGCAGCCATTTGTAGCTAAAGGTGACCACTGAAATTAGAGTCATTGGTTTTATAACCTAAACATTACAAATCAAATGTTTATCGGAGTGTTGCTAAGTAATTTGCGAAGTCTCAACATTCACATTTTGGCGAACGGTGTTATGTGCTATGTTGAATTAATCTAAATTGGTCCACCTATCTGACCTGTTCGTTCGAACGTATTATTTGATTGTTACAAAGGGATTGGAAAATTATTGATTCGGGAACTAATATTGTCTGCATGTACGTCTGTCTTTTTTTATGTGACTGGATAAGTAGATTTTACAATTTAACCTAGAACCAACATCGATGGCTTCAGATCTTTGATACCAATGCATGTTTTGCTTATGAATGTTACATATTTATATAAATCTACAAGTTCTATCTTGATAATTGGTTTAAGGGCTTTGTATAGGTTTACAATATTTTGCTGCTTCAACTTATAAGGACAGATCATGATACAAATGCATCAGTGTTGCTTATTACGATCCTCAGTCCAGCTATGTCATCTATGGTCACTTTTACTTTTGTCTTTAGCTAATTTGGACTAATTAAAACTATTCCCGAGTGACAAATTGAGCTGATTTAGCCCATTTATTTAGAACCAACTTATATTGCTTCAAGTGTTTGATAACAAATATGTTGTGTATTACAATTCCCTGTCTACCCATATCACTCAACTTTAACCAAATATGGGCATGGGTGTTTGTCCAACACAGATCAGTTGAAAATCACTAAATGTAAATAAGTGTAATATTAGCTATTTTATATTAAAACCGCTCATTTATTTTTGTACTTGTTGTTTCTTTAGGGTGGTGTATCAAATGAAGAAGGTTTGCAAAATGTAATTCCTGACCTTGCAAAATTCATGGAAAAGTGTTTGGAGGAATGGTTACAATACATTAGAACTAAACGAGTTGAATATTTTTACCTGAACTATTTTACGGTTGATCAGTTAGTCATACTTCAACGAGAGCTTGTGAAAGTTGGGCCAGACAAAGCGCCTTCAAATCATATATACCCGCTGTTGTCAGCTGTGAAACAGGATTGCACACCAGGTATCTAGGAGATTAAAAGTACTTTTATTTAAATTTGGATGTCTAATAGAGGACTAGACGACACTATGGACTATCCATCGGATAGGCTAAGTATTCCCTAAGCTAGGCTTAAAGGATAACGCTTAATTAAATAAAGTCCATTAGTACGTTTTTATTCCTTCTTAATGCTGTTTTTATTTTTAGACTTTGGTTTTAACAACGTTTAAAATCCTGGTTATTAAATTGGGGTATAGCAGACATGCGAGCGGGCGGGCGGTTTTTTGGATGGACAATGGTGTCGAACAGTCAGTTTCTGATTTATATTTCAATTACTAAAATTTGAATTGACCAATCTTGATGAAACTCTGGATAAAACAATCTTTGGCTTGTATTTTGGGCTTCTATGTTCAAGGTCAAGATTACTGTTATTAAAATTAGAAGAATGGTTTCCACTCTCAAAAATTAGAGTTTAGATGGAGGTATTATGCTGACATTTTTGTGTAGGTAGCTTATGTGCACATCTAGCTTGGGATTTCATTTAGTGCCAGACATACAAGGCCAATGTTACTACAATTTAAAAAGGACTTTATTTTGAGGTATTAGGCTGAAACTGTATGTGTATGTAGCTTACATGTACACCTAGATTTGAATTGCTTACTTTATTTGAGTAATTTGAGTAGATTAATTGGCAAATCGTTGAAAACCTGGTTTCATGGCATATTTATTGTGTATTTTTGTTTAGCTGATTTAGTAGCAGCTTTAAAACTCGCGAAAGAGGAAGTGGATAATCGCACTATAAAAGAAGATGCTGACAGCTCTATAAGGACATCAAACAAGGAGAGTAATGAGGACAGCAATGCGGTTGTTCTGAATGAGAAAAAAATTGCATTTGTTCATGAACTTGTTGCTGCAGGGATTGAGGAGTCATTAGCACTTCGATCTATCGATCACATTGACGTGAAAGATATTGAATCCAAGGACGTAACACAAGGTTTCTTAATTTATTAGTTGTGTTTTTATTCCTTTAATGCTGATGGATGAATAAGCTCGATAAATAATCAAGACTTTTGTAAGTGTTTTTTTTTTGTAACTTGTACTATCTTAGGCAATATTTCATATCCATCATTTGAAGTTCATGTGATCAGGGTGTGCTCAAGGGTAAGCTATTGTTGTGAGTCATCTATTTTTGTATATCGTCAATATTTTACTTTAAATAAATGTATGTAATACCAACTAGTGGATTGAAATCTCAAACTTGTGCACAAAATTTAATTGGGTGTTCTTTTATCTATTTTGAAATATGTATGTACGCATTATAATGAATTTTAATAGCATTGTTATGGTGCATGGATGAAGGCGAAATGCACCAGAGCACCAGCCCATTAAAGGATGACATTGACATTGGGGAACCCCCAAACACTTCTCAGTCATTTTCTGGCTGGAACGATTCAACTTCCACCATGGCCTCCATTATTAAAGCAAATCTAGCCAAACTACATGAGCATAGGTATGCTTATATATTACTTTTTCATAAATCAACAATATTCAAACCTTTCAATGCTGTATGATTTTCATCACTGCCAAAGCTCGGGTGATTGCTTTGGTGCATTATTACTCTTGTTTTTTGTGTGCCTCAGAACATGAAACCTGTATATCCTTCTGCCTTTTGTATTTGGTATTTACAGTGCGGGTGTAGCTGAACTGATACAGGGCCTTTCCGAATTCTGGAAGAGCTTCTTGGGTTCTATCTCCTCCAACATCAGCGACTATCTTAATCTCGAGTATTTGGGGATCGTCCTGAAGTATCTTGCAGGTATATATTATTCCTTCCTTGACTTGTTTTTGAATGTATATTTGTTTATAATATACCATAAACACTTAACAGTTTTATGCAGTTTCTCTCATGTTTTGCATTATAACACCTTTTGTAATGCATATATATATGTCATAGTTTACATTTTGTTTCTTCAAAATGGTTCTTTATAAGTATATTATGACTTCGCCATTAATTTGAATTTAAATTCCGATAATGGAGACAGATTCTTTTGTCTTTGATTGGTTTGCTGGTGATAATGGTTTTAATAGTCTTTTTAACATGTCCTGTGTTTCAACAATTGAGCGGCAATTAAACAACATCAAAACACTTTTGAAGCCAACATGCATAACAGATTTGTATACACTGGCGCATGAAAAATGTTGTTTTTTGTGTGTTTTTTCGAACGGACTATGCTTAACGTTTGCCCCTAAATTATGACGTAATTATGCTACTGTTGAATGAAAAGCACATCCGTTAAGATTTGCCCAAAACAATAACGCCATTTGGGAATATTTATACAAAAAAATAGTACGGTCGTGATCGAGTGTTTATTTTTAATATTTTATAGGGTGTGGGTTCATCAGGATTTTTTTTAAAGTATTCACATTGGTGCATTATCAAAGAAGAAGGCAGTGTAAACATAAAAATGAAAGAAGTTGTTATTATTCGGAAGAATTGTATGATATTTTTTGTCATCAATGCTATTGCAGAACAAGAGAAAATTCACAGAAAACTTGCAACAAGCTTCATTGAGGGGGAGCCAAATCTTATTATTTGCCCTACAGGTATGTACAGAGACTGGATAGCATGTGTATGCCATGAAAAACGCAACAAACATACCATTAAAGACTATGTGCATCCAATACCATTTATGACTATGTGCATCCAAATGCATTCTAGTATTTATGAGCAATATGTTTAGCAAATACTGTTTGCATAAAATGTTTCACATTTAATTGCTTTCAGAGGATATACCGAAGGTGACACTGTCAGTCTATATGCATGACAAAGAACAACCTCTTCCTTTGTCTGATGAAGTTTTGGTGTGTTCGTCATTAACGTCAAAGGACGAGGTTTGGTTTTAGTTTATGAAATAAAAAGTCTTATTTTGTAAATATCAATCATACATATGACACTTTTCGCTTTTATGATATTTTCTGTTAAAAAAAGTCTCTTCTTAGCAAAAATCTAGTTTAGGTGGACAGTGTTGTCCCTGATTAGCCTGTGCAGACTGCATTAAATTTCATTAAAATTTAAATTTCTGTTTGTGTACGTCCCTTTAAAAAAATGGGACATATAATTGCAACATCCAATGGGCTGGTGGTCTGGGGGAAATATGTGTGCGGTGAAAAACTTTGTCCAGCATGGATGGATTTGTAAAAGACTTGCCGTAAATGATCAACATGATGAGACTTTTTACTTTGTGTCCTTAATAAAAACAAGGTCCTCAGACTCAATGTCTATGACAAAATTCAAGATAAAAGGTCAAATTAATTAAGTTAGTACTAAAATTAGTACACTTTGTTGTTCGGAGCATAATGATGAGCCAGAGTAATACAAACAAGTACCAGGGCATTAGGTCAAAGGTCAACAAATCATTAGTCTTGAGCAAATGAAGTTTTTTGTAAATAATTTTACCGCAGCTCAATGTCACAATTTAAGGTTATGGATAAAATAAGATAATTGAGGCATTGTTCTATCTGTACTTGATTTTTGTAATTGACAGTGGTGACAATTGCACTCTTGTTTTAAAAAAGTTTATGACCACATAAAGTCTATAGTGGGGCTATATTTACAACTGGAACATTTTATTGCATTTTTACAGGTGGACATATTTTGGCGTCGGGCAATATTTGGAGCTGGAGGAAAGATCCATTGTCTCGTGAATGCAGATTTGTTGGACTACGATGTCAGTGCGGCTGCAGAGCAAAATCTGGAGGAATACATTCTGGAGACAAAACACAAATCAGGTAATAAAGTTGTTTCATTTTGAAACAGTAAAGTATTCTTGTATTTTTTTTTAACTTTTATAAGTTTTGGGTTGTTTCATTTAAAATGGTACCAGGCGCAGTTAGAAGTATTTCAGCTTGCGGGGAGAGTATGTGTTAGGTAACTGACAATGAACCATGTTGGGAACTATTTTTTTTTGTTACAAAATGCACATGCTTCTGTTATTGAACAATTTAAAACAGTATAAATATTTAGTTTTATGTTTATATCATATTGTTGCAGAATTAAAATACAGACTATTTGTAATATGTGGGTCAGACAATGAATATCGCTCTCCGTTTGTGTCATTCCTGGACAAGTATGTTCGACAGGTGCAAACTGTCAATCCAACATTGCTGAGAGAATATGTTGCAGAAAAATTAGTAGTCCCCAGAACCAGAACACAGTCTGCCTCAAGCATTGACTTTAATAGGTAAGACTTATATAATATACAAGGCCAACAATATATGTTAATGGCAAAAGTATACACAGTTTCATACGAGGTCTTAAAATGAAACTAAAATAGATCAACTGTCTTCATGCCAAAATATGTCTGCAACATAAGAATAGCTTCATCACCCACGACACTTGACTAGAAGGTTTCTTTTTTTATTGAATATAAAAATGTAGCTGTTATGATTTTCTATGGTTTGTCAAGAATGACTAAAGGTATTTCATTCAAACTTTAAACATGTATTTCCAATATTAAACTGAACACATATGCAAAGTTTGCTTACTCTAGTTTGAAGTATCTCAACACTTGGGGTTTATATTGCTTTGTTATTCTACATGTATTAGATACTGGTTTAAATGATTAATTCTTTAGTTTTCACTCAATTTCTCAAGAAAGAATTGGGATCATGTATAAACTTATGCATATGTGACGGGTTTGAATAATGTCAAGGTCAACGTTAATTAAACAAGCGAAATTGTTGTTTGCTTAATATTTCAAGAACAAAGTGAGTTATTGTAATGAAACTGCATATACAAATAACTTACATCCAGACCAAGCTTGGGATTTCATATGTGGTTGGTTTGGTCAAGGTCAAAGTCACCGTTGGCAATGCTAAAAAAGTAAATATTAGAATGAGATCGCGTAAAGAAAATTCATGCTTATTCAATATGTGTGGTTAAAGTCACTGTTACTTAATATAGATATACGGTTTTGGCTTAATAACTGGACAACCCATTTTGTTTTTGTAACTTCATGTAGGTTACATATGAAACAGTTGAAGTATAGTCAAGGTCACCATTACCAACTAAACATTGAAACGTTTCTTGTACAAAAACTAAAATTATTTTTGAGCTAATGATTGAAACTTTACCCACAAACACCTTTTATCGAGACCTAGCATGATATTGCATATGGAAATGGTGTGGTCACCATTTGTAATAAAATGCCTAAAAAGTGGTTTCTGCACAATAACACAATAATGAGTTAAGCGAATTAAATGGAGTTATCTCACTGTTTGATAATTATAATGCAGAAGCAAAATAATAAAAGTCATATTTAACTAGTGGACACTATTAAATTGGTAAAAATGCAACAGTACAAAGATAATAATAAGTAATTAGATTACAATATCATCATTAAATGTTATGGCTTTTTTCATCATCGTACTATCATTTGAGTTTCATAAGAGATGTTCTGTCGAGTATCGCGTTTCTAATCATGCATTGGCAATGATCTTAAAATTAAAATTATCGCCAGTCTATCTAATAAATGACCGGATCTGATTACATATCAGAAGAGGTCACTTTGGTTAACCAATCAAATTGGTTCAAAAGTCTTTGGTTTACTGTTTTGTTTTCTCAGTAAGGACTAAATCCGAACAACTTAACGTGAGGTCTTATGCTAAGTCAACAGATCCATCAGAGAAAAAATAATTAATCAAACGTTATTATTTGCTTTGAATGAGATTGAAGAGATGGTTCTTGCGCGATTGATTCCATTCTATTTCAAGATCTCGCATAAGATTGCATATAAATTGAATATGTTTAAGTTAACTGTTACTCTATGTAAACAAATGGTTCTTCTAAATCATATTTGACTATTGTTATGAAACTAAATACATTGATATCCGTATATATCATTATATAACAAAAAAGTCTTGGGTAATGGTCAAGCTGGCTGAAGGTTAAAAAAATCAGTAATCTTAGTATTCTTACAAGCATAAATGAGTTGTGTCCTGTCATTTTATATAATTAAAATGATCTCCAAACAAATGTTCCAAGTATGTAACTTCTCCGCACCAGAGGGTTTAGTCATCTTTTCCATCAGTAGATTGATGGTTTTATCATGGATGTAAGTTTAATTCACGAGTAATTCATATTAAGTGTCATTCCCATTTAAGAATGCCTTTTAAGATGACGCATGTTTACATTCATAGGTCATCAGCACGTATTGTGAAATCGAGTCGGGCAGGTGTAGGAAAGAGCTTGTATGTAAAACGTCGTGCTGAAGCTCTGTCCATTCAGTTTGGTCAGAAATTGAAGAACCTGGATACCAAACTAGTGTCCATACCATTACAAGAAAAGAACATTGACATTGATGATGTGATTCAGATATTACTTTTACACACACCAACACCAGGGATGAAGACGGCGAGGATATTTCATATTGACATCTCCCACGAGGTCGGTTATGTATTGCTGTTTGTAAGCTAACTTGAGAACAAAATATTATTGTGGTGAATGGCTGTCAATGATATTTTCTCAAAATTCGTAAAATCACATCCCCAAACAGAAGGGCCAATGTTGCTAAAACTAAGCTGAAATGCTCCTGGCATGAAGCTTTTTTTTTAATCTAAGAATTCCTGCCAATCTTTTTTTCAAATTCACATGTGCTACATCTTACATATGAACCATTTTCTGATTGACCTCTACCGAGATTATTTGAATAAGCAGCATACGATCAATTTTTCTCTGGCCGATAAGGTTGAATGTCCAAAACCAGAGTAGGTCATATGTTGCCATTATATTGTATTGTAAATTTTCAAAATATTTGTTTAATTATACCCCCATTACCATTGGTAATGGGAGCTATATAGGAGTCACTTTGTCGGTCGGTCTGTCGGTCGGTCTGTCTGTCTAGAAAATTTCATCCGATCTGCACCAAACTTGGTCAGAAGTTGTATCTAGATGATGTCTAGGTCAAGTTTGAATATGGGTCATGCCGGGTCAAAAACTAGGTAACGGGGTCACTAAGTGCGTTTTAAAACGAAACATTAGCCGGACCATAACTATGTCATTTATCATTAGATTTTAAAATCACTTGGTACATTTGCTCACCATCATGGGACGGTGTGTCATGCGAGAGAAGTACGTCAATATCTCCAAGGTCAATGTCACACTTGGAGTTCAAAGGTCAAAATGCCCCTAAATGAGCTTGTCCGGGCCATAACTTTGTCATTTATTGTGAGGCTTTAAAATCATTTGGCACGTTTGTTTACGATCACTTGACGGTGTGTTATGCGAAAGAATAACGTCGATATCTCCAAGGTCAAGATCACACTTGTAGTTCAAAGGTCAAAAATGGCAATAAATGAGCTTGTCCGGGCCATAACTATGTCATTCATTGTGAGAGTTTTAAATCATTTTGGCATATTTGTTCACCATTATAAGAAGGAGTGTCATGCGAAAGAATTACGTCGATATCTCCAAGGTCAAGGTCACACTGTGAGTTCAAAGGTAAAAAATTGCCATAAATGAGCTTGTCCGAGCCATAACTATGTCGTTCATTGTGAGATTTGAAAATAATTTGGCACATTTCACCATCATTGGACGGTGTGTCATGCGAAAGAATTATGTCGATATCTGCAAGGTCAAGGTCACACTTGGAGTTCAAAGGTCAAAAATGACCATAAATGAGCTTGTCTGGGCCATAACTATGTCATTTATTGCGAGATTTTAATATTACTCGGTACATTGGTTCACAATCATTGGACGGTGTGTCATGCGATTACCATTGGTAATGGGGGCTATATAGGAGTCACTTTGTCGTTCGGTCGGTCTGTCGGTCGGTCGGTCGGCCTGTGCCGAAAGTTTTCCCGGACCATAACTATGTCATTTATGATCAGATTTTAAAATGACTTGGTACATTCTTTCACCATCATGGGACGGTAAGTCATGAGTAAGAAGTACGTCGATATCTCCAAGATCAACGTCACACTTGGAGTTCAAAGGTAAAATGGCCATAAATGATCTTGTCCGGGCCATAACTATGTCATTCATTGTGAGATTTTAAAATGACTTATTACATAAACAAAACTCACAGTCATTGGACGGCGTGTCATGCGAAAGAATTCAAGAGTTCAAAGGTCAAAATGGCCATAAATGATAATGGCATAATAATTCTTAAAAATCGTCATAAATTAGCTTCCTTTGTTTTGTGAAGACAGCATGCAAAATATTTTGTGTCAACGAAGCATGTGGGGGTATACGTCACTTATGTGAGAAAGCTCTAGTTTTTCAAATTATTGTGTAAGTCCATAAATATAATATGACACACTTCATGTGAAAATGGGTCTTATATACCATGTGCAAGCATAGCTCCAGATAAGCTAGTGCATCATGTTAGTCTCTTCAGGACCTACCATGTCCGCTAATTAGACCGCAGATCCTTGCGTGACTTTATAGCCAACAGGATAGCTCCTGTCTAGACTGCTTAAATGTGCAGTCTGGGCTGGAGCTACATAGCACACACTTGGCGTAAGACCCATTTACTTATGACGTGGCTCATTGGTGTACGCATTAAACCACGCACATATGCTGATAAGCTATAATATACTTAATGCAAATTATTATAGTGTGTTACAGTAACAATAGGATGAATGAACAAAGGACATCATGGTCGCCCTCTTTTATATAATTTTGCACGTTTATTTCATTTGTGGATTTTGAAACGCTACAGTAAACCTCAAGGAGTATCCTTTTAATTAAGAGTTGCTAATGCTATATATTTGATCAAACAATTACTCTTTGAATCAAGTTAAGAGGTTATTGATGCCTGTCCTTTGATCAGTCATTATGATTGCATTAACATCGCATAATCGATGTTGAATTACCTGATCATATTAATATTGGATTATGCTTATTTATATAAATATCATTGAAATTGTTCCCAGTCAAATACAAATGTGTGTTTCTCCTGGATAATGTTTAGGGTCTGAACTGGTTATCAATTTAAAACTGTAGGTGCAAGAAGGAATAGACTTCCTTCTGTTCAATCTTCTTATCCTGAACTGCTTGATGGACAAGAACGGCTATGTATGGAGAAGGAGCATAGACGACATGTGTTTGATTGAAACGATGCCAATCATGAAAGTGACCCATGAAAAGCATGTATGTTAGATAAATATCACTGTTATTTATAATGAATAATAATAATATCATAGAAAATACATATTCTTTGTGCGTGTGTAGGTCGACTTTCTATATATTTATAATTATACTACATTGGTATTGTGGTAACTTGGGAATGTTGATTTCGAGGTCACCATGTCAAAAGTAAATGTCATAATGATTGATTTTTGTCAATACACTTTATAATTATTGTTGTGGACGTTTTGATATACAATCTTAACTTCATAGGGTCAAAGGCGGTTGTATCATGAAATTGGTTGCAGAAAATATGTTAAAAGGCTCTGAACCTACACTCATCAAAATTGGTTTGGAGGTTATTTGAATGGAAAGAAAGATGCATATTGATTTTGAGGTTGACACGTTGAAGATCAAGTTAACCTGAGAACTGTTTCCACAAAATATGTAGAAAATACGTTGGATCAAATAAATTAAAATGCTACTAAGTCTTGACGAATGATGATCCATACTGATTTTTAAATCAAGATTTCATATGTCAAGGGCTTAGGGCGACTACATCAAGGTTGGGGTTGTGAGGATACATGTTTAAAAAAATTAAAAATCAAGAAACTACAAAATTTATATCTAGAACGCTTTTGTTTATTACTGCCAATCATTATTCTAACTTCAAGATTGTTCCTTATAAATATGATGCAAACAAAACACTATCGATGCCAAGGTGGTATGTGGGGTGCCTGTAATGATGCTTAGTTATAGCTCTTGTTAAGATTTATGTTTTTTAATTATTTCTTAATATAAGGAGATACAGTACGCACATCCGATGTTCGACATACTACCAGACGTGACATGTAGATCACCAGAAGAGAGTTTCGGTGTATATTCTGGTGATGCACGCATCAAACCAACAGGTATGATGCACACATTTTGTATTGTTGCAAATGTTTTAAGCTTTTAAGCTGGCTTGTGTTAAGATGTAGGTCTACTTATGTCCTGAACAATGCATTTTATTTTATTTTATAACAGTCATCACTTACATTTTAGTTAATGAAGTAATTTACTCTTGCCTGTCTGTACTTTTGAACAGACTTCAAGATGACGGACCAACTTTTTGACGAGAAGAAGTTCAGAAGCCCGGTCTTCCAGCGCACTTTCCAATATCTGCAACGGTTGGACAGTGGTAAAGTCATGAATGATGTCAACCCCGGGAGTCCTGAAGGGGATCCCAAATCGTGTTTGCAGGTTTTATTACGGTATGAATATGCATTGTAGTTACCACTTGTGAGTTTATTGATGTTTGAAAGAATTTGTGAATGAAATGCTTATTTCACTAAGTGTACCCATGTTAAGAAATCACAATACTGCTTATCAAACTAGTCAATAAGTATAAAGTTGTGATCTATTTATGCAAGACGTTGCGGTGTGAAGAATCCCTCATGGTCTGAGCTGCATCACTTTGTGTGGTTCCTCAACACTCAACTTGTGGACTTTGAACAAAATGCGTTTGTGGGCATGGCTGCAGCAGAAGATCTGCCTGGATTTGCAACATTTGTTCTGCGGTTCCTGATGCAGATGTCAAAGGTGTGCATTTGCGTACTGTTTAACCGTGTTGTTATTACACTTCTATACGTAGTGTTTTGAATAAAACTTGATAGTATTAATCCGTGCATCTAATATTTGAATTCTTTCATCGCAGGACTTTTCAACAAGATCACTCAAGATCAGCGAGGAATCGCCGGGTTGTGCACCATTGGATGACATGAACGAGGAGGAAGAGGAAGATGACGAAACTGTCTTAAACCGTTTATCATTGAGACGAACTTGGGAAAGCAGGTTTGAATTCGCGAAGACTTCTTATGACTTATATAATTATATAAACTTCTTTTTGCAATAGTAATCAATATATTATCAAAACGCCAGTATTAAGAAATGTGCAAGCGATCATTAAGCGAACCCTGATTTTGCTTATCTCTAAATTTGGTCAACGCTTATGTATATATTTACACAGGCTGAACATGTATTCTTTAGCAACAACTTTCTGGCTTTTAATCAAGACTGATTATACATTTCTTTTTCAGTCCACATCCCTATCTGTTTTTCAACTCGGATCACTTCACCTTCACTTTTTTGGGTTTTTTCATTCAACGAGCTACAGGGAATTTAATAGATCAGCAGACTGGCCTGTTACTTGAACAAGGCATAATGGCACAGAATTTGTATGATGGATTAGTGAGGAATCGTGCACCATTACAAGAAAACTTTGACTGTCTCCCAAGGTTTGTTTAGTAATTGTTTAAGCTAGAGAGTTCAATATTGCAATTTTCGATTCACTTTAAAACTCAGCTATATTGAAGTGTGCATGTATTATTTTCTGTATCCTGAATCTTTCACGACAAAATATATGCATGTGTTTGCGTTTTTGTCTACACTTACAAATTAAAATTCAATATTGTTTAATTACATGTGCACTTTCAAATTGTTTATAGAGACCAAAAAATACTGAAATTATGCAACATTATGGGCATAGAGTTCCCACATGATCCAGACAGTACCTATGAACTGACAACAGACAATGTTAAGAAAATCATGGCTATCTATATGAGATTCCGGTATGTTCTTTTCAATACTCATACAGAATGATTCACAGATCATATGTAGATATTTAAATATATATCATTTTAGCTATTAAATAGTTTTGCCCTTAGAATTGAATCGCATTTTTGTATTTTACCAAAGCGAATTTGGAACACCTATCTGTTTTACTGCTATCCATACTATATATGACTGAGCATACAAAAATATTTACCAATGTCCCTATAATATTTCAGATGTGACATTCCTGTTATTGTAATGGGTGAAACTGGTTGTGGTAAAACACGTCTGGTCAAGTTTATGTGTGCCCTTCAATGTCCACCAGGAGTCAACGTCAACAATATGATCCTGATGAAGGTAATATGAGCATATTCCTTCTTTTCTGTGGATACATGAGCATAAAAATTGAATAAATTACATAATGCTTAACTTATTTTAGTTGTCCACAATGCATTCAATATTGTATAAGTTGTGTCAATGGTTTTAAGGCCACAAAGGGTCAAGTTTGTTAACAAAACTGAATTTCACCAAATTAATAATGGGATAAAATAATATACACATCTTGCATTATTTTACAGGAAAATAGTTTATGCATTCTAAAATAAAAATCATTTTATAATATGTTGCCTGTTTGTTTGGCCCTTTTGGATAATTACACTTTACATCATAATTGTGAGTATTCTATATATCCATTTGTTTGACAGTGTTATTTACCAAGCATTTTTGCGCTGTTGATTAAACTGATGCCTATTATTAATACTTTGTATGGCTCCAACATTTGATGCTCACTTTGGGTTTTATTTTTTTCTGAATTTTTAACAATTTGTTTGTTCTTAAAATAGTCTCTTTAACTATTACAGAAACAAGTCATCTAATTATGGTAATTGAACATCGTGCAAAATCAGGCTACAGCCATATATGTAATTGATATAATTAACAACTGTTTTTTATCTTTCTGGTTTTCAACATACCCTATTGACATTTGAATTGCATCTAGATACATGGTGGAACAACTAAAGATGACATAAAAAGAAAGGTGCACACAGCAGAAGTGATTGCAAAGAAAAATGTGGAGGATTATGGCCGCCATATGTACACAGTACTGTTCTTTGATGAGGCAAACACCACTGAAGCGATTCGAATAATCAAGGAGATCATGTGCGACAGATCCATATGTGGCGAGGCCCTGAAACTGTGCGAAAACCTGAAAATGATTGCAGCGTGCAACCCATACAGAAAGTAAGATACATTTTAATGTTGCAATTTCCAAGACAAAGCATGTACATTTATATGGCGCATTATATTGCAATGTCATTTATTTAATTTACTGTTGTACTTATATTTTATTTGCCTAATTTTGTTTTAATTAGACACCCAGAAGAGCTGATTAAGAAGCTAGAGCAAGCCGGTTTGGGCTACCATGTTGATGCTGACGAAACAACAGATAGACTTGGCAGAGTACCAATGAGACGACTGGTACTGTTTTTGTAGTTTGTAATACTGATCCGGGTGTTGCCACAAAAGTTTAAACTCCTTCCCTTCTATTGTTAAAGTATTAATTTCCATAAATCCATATCACACAACTCGTTAGGTGCTATTTTGAAAATTACAATTAACACTTGTGTGCGCTTTTGTGTATGACTATTTGAATCGCTTAACACGTGATTGCCACATGTGATAATGGGATTATAGTGCGGTGTTTTTTCATCATATTGAAAATAAGGGCGGGTCCCTTAGGATTGGGAAAATGGTGTCGTTTAGACTTAAATTGGAAAATTTTTGTTGTTGGTTCTTTCTAACAAATACCTTAAAATTGAGAATAAAGGTATTTTCAAAATTATATTTACGGAGGTTTAACTTATACAGCTGGATGGGGATTACCTAAATGTTTAGTTTTTTTAATTGTTTTTTAAACTATCAATTTGTATCGCTCGTTTGGGAGAAATATATACTTTTTCCATTGTGAATTGAGGCTATTTGGGAGAAATATATACTTTTTGGATTGGAAATTAATCCCTATAACGGCCAAGAAATTTGATCGAAAAAACAACACTGTAGTGCAAGATGATTTATATGTGATTTACATATATGTAAGCGCCAATACTGCTAGACATATATTATCCAGTATTTAAACAATGAAAGCTATGCCTATTGTGTTTGTTCAATGATTGTTGGTCAATAATGAAGTTACTCAATTGGATTATGTTACCATATGATCTTTTTACCACTGAAATAAGAATTCATGTTTTGTTCACTTATGTAATTGACAGACAAGTATAAACTGGTAAAGGTGTTTCTTATGCCCCGTGCAATCTACAAATATTGAAGATATTAATATCTTACCAGATGAATTTCTTGCGCAGGTGTACAGAGTCCAACCACTTCCACAAAGTTTGCTACCACTTGTATGGGACTTTGGACAGCTAGACACTGAAGTTGAGAAGTTGTACATATGCCAGATGGTCAAAAGAGCTGTAAGTTTTACATTTATTATATTGTTTGTGATGTTGGCACCTTAATAATGTAAATACTTTTTATGTGTTAAATGATATTTTATATGTAATAATTTCAATACTTTCACTTCTTCATAAGTTGCCATCAGTAATACATGTGTTTTTAAATACTTCTACGGTTTCCCTAGGTGGTTGAACAACGCCTACCGAATAAATCTGGCTTGGTGGAAATTGTGAGCAGCGTCCTTGCAACATCACAGAAATACATGCGGGATCAGAAGGTGTTATTACATTGCTGTTATTTAGTATTTCTGCTCATTCTATTTTGAGAATAACTTAAAATTATATTACTCAGGTAGAAACATGGTATTACACTCTTTATAAAGTGTTTTTAGCATACCAAGTGAATTGAATAATTAGCACGTTGGGTCAGTGTGTCTGTTATGAAATAACATGTTTTTCACTGTCCATTTTGCAACCCATGTAATTAGATCTATTACTCTGATGGCAGTTAAGTTATCGTTTTTGACAGCACACTAGTTACATTTTTGTTGTGCGATTGATTATAGATTGGGAACATTTTAAATGGCAATTTAAAGATAAGAAAATATGATGTTATAATAAATTTGTTTATATTTAAGTATTGTTAAAAAAAAATTATATTATTTTATCAAGTAAATTTGTAAGTTTTGATGTTATTTGAAGGAAACGAAATAAGCTTACTTGTTTGAAATAATGCCTAAGTATAATACTTAATTAACACGTGCTTAACCAATAAATATGTGTTATATGCATCAATATTCAATGGTTGATGTCTAATTTTAGGATGAATGCAGTTTTGTTTCATTGAGGGATGCCGAGCGTGTCCTGTTGGTTATGGCATGGTTTTACGATCAGGCTAATGATAACAGGTTTTTGTTTGATGCCATGGATGCTAAACTAGAGGAGAATGAAGAAAATGATGACGATGATGCCATTGAATTAAATGTATGTTTACCGCTAAGGAAAATCTACGTATTGTTTAAAAATTCACATGAAATTAAATTGGTATTTCATACTTATTTTGGTAGAAATTTAAATACATTAAATGAAAGAAACAGACCATAAATGATTCAGGACTAAAAATCTCAAGGTTATGTCTTCCTTTTAAAAAGTGTGGATGTATGATTCCCCCCTTTGAAGAAGAGGGGTTATATTGTTTTTCTCGATGTCGGTCGTTCTGTCGGTATACCAGTTTGCTTCCAATCAATACCTTGTGAACGGATTGACCAATTAGCTTTATACTTCCAATGTGCATTGGCCTTTGCAAGTAGATGATCCCTATTGAAATTGGGGTTAGTAGATCAGAGGTCAAGGTCACTGTCACACTAAGAGTGAAAATTGTTTCCAATCAATTGGCTTGATACTTCAACTGTGCATTGGCGTTTGACACCTATTGAAATTGGGGTCACAAGGTCAAAGGTCAAGGTCACTGTCTTACTAAGAGTGATAATTATTTACTATCAGTAAATTGTGAACAGACTGATTGGCTAGATACTTCCCATGTGCATTGTCGTTGGATAGTAGATTGCCCCTATTCAAATTGGGGTCATAAGTTCAAAGGTCAAGGTTACTGTCACACTAAGTGGTATGTGAGTCTATCTACATGACCTACAGATGAATTTTAAAATTTGTTCTGGGCCATTGATTTTTGGTGATATTATGAGCCTTTTACACAGTTTTTGTATAGTAACCGTTTCTGGATGTTTTTTATGCAACACTTTCAGATGTGGAGCTGATTTTTGGTATGTCAGTCTACCTACATTACCTTCAGATGAAGTGTGAAATTCGTTTGAGTCCATTGATTTTTGGCAAAGTTATGGGCCTGGGACAAATACAATTTCTGTATAATTCCTTTTTTCCGGAGATTTTTTATGCAACGCTTTCAGCTATTTAGCTGATTTTTGGTATACGAGTCTACCGACATTACTTAATGATGAAGTGTGAGTTTCGTTCCAGTCCGTTGATTTATGGCTAGATTATGGGCATTGTTTTCTGTAAAATAGCTGCTGTGAGACATCAAAGTGAAGTAGGGGGCAGCTCGTGTTGATTTGTACTTGCATGTAAGTTGGTGGGATTGGGTAGTTGGTATGTCCTGCGACAATTTCATTCCCACATAATATCGAGCTAACGCTTCGAGCTCTGGTTATCCTTTTGAAGCCAAACAGGTTAAGTATTTCATAGCAACTTTTTACATGAACTTTCTTGCCACACAATTTCTAGAGAATGCTTTAATCTATGATCATCTAATTGGTATGATAATGTTTTTGGAGGAAATAACACACCTTTTAATTTGATGTTTCAATGTTACATGGGCTTTTAACATACAATGAATGTCCACATTATAGCAAGAGAATACTTTGGCCAATGCTCATTCAAATTGGTATGCTGGTAACTTGGATGAATAGGAATATTTGTGTGAATTTTATTTGGCATTCAACAGGTCAAAGGTCAAGGCCACTTCTTACATGAGATTCTTTTTTGCACGATATTAAGAGAATGTGTTGACCTGTGATCTTTCAAAGTGATGTTCATGTTACTCTAGTGAAAAGGAAGATGTTTATAAATCTTTAGGCCAACAGGTGTAGACTTTTTATCTCAATATACTTTTTAATGATGACATCAAGAGAACAATGAGACCTTCAAACATAGAACGTTGTATGCTGGAACAAAGAAAAAAAGCATATTTATTTTGAGGTTAGACAGTTACGTCAAGGTCCCTGGGTCTTGTATACTTGAAAACTGTTTCCACACAATGATTGGATTTGGTTGTATTGTATGATTGTATAAGTAAGTATCCTGGTCCTGCAAGTTGGCATGCTTTTACGCACATCGGTTTACTGGAAATTTGATGATAATAATTGTTCAAAATAAAAGACCAAAAAATGTAATTGTGCATCAAATCATTTTTTTATAAAAACAAATTATGAGTGTTTGTGTAGAGTCAGAATGTTCTGTTAAAATTATTATTTTGTGCTTTTTGCAGAGACTGGACGATTTGACTCGCTGTTTGGTTCTTGCAATCGGGGTCTGCTATCATGCCTGTTTGAAAACACGACGTGCGTATAGAGAAACCGTAGCAGCTGAGTTTATACAACCATGCCTATTGCCAAATGGGGCTGACCAAATATTGCAAGAAATAGAATGGTAATTTTAAATATGCAATAATGGTTGTTAACATGGTAACATTAAGTGCATGGTATAGCGGTTATAGCAAGAACAGTAATGTCCATGATTGTTTTTTTGAAAGTAATTCAATCCCTATGTAAGTATAATAAGAGATGTTGACTTACAAACAGTGCATTTTGTTTAATCAATATTAAAGAATGAAAATCACAATTGAAATATGAATATTAAAATTGAAACAATATTTTCCCTTCAACTTGTTTGGTAAATACATTAAAAAAAATCTGTGCTATTCATTTTATTCAAGTTGCCAAGAGGTATTTCTGGACAATGTGAAACTTGACAATAATATTGCCCGCAATACAGCGTTGAAAGAGAACGTCTTCATGATGGTGGTTTGCATTGAATTAAGGATACCACTGTTTCTTGTTGGGAAACCTGGAAGTTCAAAGTCCCTCGCGAAAATAATTGTTGCTGATGAGATGCAGGGTAACAGCGCCCGACACCAGTTGTTTAAACATCTTAAACAGGTATGTTCAAATATATGTTGTTAAATAATGAGTATCTCTGCTAAGAGTTACAACACCGAACTTAATTGTGTTCATAAATACCTCGATCATCATATCAAGTGTTGATTTCTTTGATTTTAGGTTCAGATGGTCTCTTTTCAATGCAGTCCGTTATCCACACCAGATGGCATTGTTGGAACCTTCCGACAATGTGCAGAGTTTCAGAAAGATAAGGACCTAGATACGTTTGTATCTGCTGTTGTTCTGGATGAGGTCGGACTGGCGGAAGACAGCCCACGCATGCCACTGAAGGTTTACCAATAAGCTGACCTTTTTAAGGGAACAATTCTACTCGCCCTGCACATCAACCACGGCATAGGGGCTACGTTTTAGTTTCTAACTAAGCTAGTTTCTTAGGATTGGTTATAGGGTTTTCATTTACACCTTAACAATTATTCTCAAAAGTTTGGTTGCGCTTGTGCCTTCATACTCCTAGCAAATTGCATTCAGTACTATAAGAGCAGTGTAAAGTTTTTGAAAGCCTTTTTAAGACAAACCATTTATTTACTTTTTGAAACTAAACCCAACTTTGCTAACTTCAGTTAAATATTTTTCAACTTATGGGATCTCTGAAATGGTGCAAGTCATATAAGCAGGTTAAACATGTTTTTGTAACTGAAGTTATCATTTATTTTCGCAATATCAAATGGAGAATCCTTGTGTCATCACCTAACCTGGGATTGCCTTTCGAGTTGGTTGGTATTTTGTGTGAACAAATGTTTCCGCTTAAAAGTTCGAGAACATTTTTATAAATTGTTATAATGCTAAATAGATAAATACTTAACATTCAGACAAAGCTTGTGATAGCATATTGGGTAGATTGGGTCAATGTAATGTTACTGTTAAATAAACATTGTAAATACATGGTTTTTATTTTATAACTTGAGTATATATTTAGCTATTGTAATGACAAAAACATAGATACCTTATAACCAGTCCTTAATTTGCGTTTCATATTTAGTTATAAGGTCAATGTCTCAAATGTTAAATTAAGAAAAAGGTGTTCTTATGACTATCTCCAGAGAAAAAAGCTGTTGAAATAAAACGTCTTAAACCACAGCTTTATATCCAGCAATTAATTTCCATGTCATATAAAGGTCTTGGGTTTATGTCATATATCAGTATGTAATATACTCACTCAGTTCTGCTAAAGACTTAAAAGAAATTCATAAAAATACTTTGATGACTAATTTAGGTTGGTTGCTCGATAATGTTTTGCAAATTTGACGAATACTCAAAACCTCCACTTGGTTGAATTAATAGCATGTGTTAATACTATACAAACAGTTTGTTTTAGAAAAAAGGCTGGATTGTCCAACACAGAGTAAAGAAGTCGAGAATACTTTTCTCAGACAGCTCTTTTTTTACTATGTTCATTTTTTGTATATTTAAATAAATCAATGCTTTTTATAGTTTATATTCTTTGTACAGTAATTTCATCAGTCATGTTCATGAACACGTTTATTACAACTTTTCTTTATATAATGTTAATTGTTGTGAGATTAATAGTTTTGCAATTAAATAGCATTCATTTTTTTTTATTTTACCTCAAATAGACATTGCACCCACTTCTGGAAGATGGATGCCAAGGTGATGAAACACCGGAACGTTTCAAGAAAGTTAGTTGAAAGAATAATTAAAGATAAACAAATATTTCTGAACTTAAAGAACCACTCAGTACTGGCGTGATTGTTGGTACCACGTTGGCCCTTAAATATAGATTATCTTTCTTAATGGAATAAATATGTATTACCGAATGTTTAACACAATTATTCTAACTAAACTACTCATGAAAAAAATTATCTGCTTAGTAATCATATTAAAGAGTTGTGATATAATATTGCAGGTTGCTTTTATCGGTATCTCCAATTGGGCTTTGGATCCCGCCAAGATGAACAGAGGAATCTTGGTGCAGCGGGAGGTGCCAGATCTGGAGGAATTGATCACAAGCGCAAAGTAAGTCACGAATGTCGCTTATACAACGACAAATGTGACTCAGTCTTATGTATAGTTCTGCCCCTTGCGATTTGTTTCAAATATTAAAGTACATTGCGTATTCACACTTTAAGGTTCTGTATTCATGGAATATGTTCAATTAACATGTTATGTTTTGAAAAGATTGTTATAGTTTAAATGGAAATTATATCTACACACTGTTCCAGATTTTGTGGATAACTACATGCAGTACTAGAAAACTGTAATTTCTAACTAATGACAAACTGCAAAAACCAACACAGCTGAAATAAAGAAAACATAATTTCACAAAAGACACACAATCAGAAATTTACAAATTTAATTATTATGTGGTAGTTAATGAACCGTTGTTTTTGTGCCGTAATATTACTCTATGAAAGATTTTTTTGTATTATTTTAGAGGCATTTGTCAAACAACTGAAGATGTTGAATCATTTTTGGATCCTTTCATTGAACCGTTGTCAAGAGCATATCTGGAGGTATTCCAAAGGGCATCTGACAGGATGCGTGAGTTTTATGGACTCCGAGATTTTTACAGGTATTACACTTTGTTTCAAATGTTGCTACAATATTTCTTAATTATTAGTATGTTATCAAGTTATTCACCATATTTGATAATATATTGTTTATTTCACAAATAATTATTTTTTCTTTAACAAGTTTGGTGAAAATGGTTTATGGCTTTGTGGCCAATAACAAAAGAAAGCCGACATGGTTGGAAATGCTGCATGCAATCAAGAGGAACTTTGGAGGGTTAGATCTTGTGGACCCTGAAGCATGCTTCAAACAACACCTGCAAACTGTCATCTCGTGTGAAAGAATCACAGATGTATGTTGTAAATTACATACACGTTTTTTCCCTAAGTTACAATAACAACGTGTTCAAGTATTGTTTCTGTGTTGAAAATGATCTATTGTTCCTTATACATATATTACATGGTGATTGGGTGGGTTGTATCACAGGAGTTTATTAAATACTGTTGTTGGAATACGATGTCACACAATACATGAATGTGATACAACTTACGAGAATAGTAATTTATTTAATATTCAATTTATGATATGCCTACTTACAATAGAAAGAAATTGGAAAAATGATTGGAAACAGGATTTTAATTGAAATAAAAATAGTTATACAAAAGAAAAATTAATAACATTTTATGCAATTATGCACATGAATACTTCGTGTCACGTAAACAATCTAGTTTCTCTTTCTGTGTCTAAAAATGGAATGGGTATTCCAAATGTTGCACAGAACGATATTTGTGATACATCACCTTTAAATGTAGTCTTATGATCCAGCCATTGAATATGTGAAATATGGAATTTTATCAAGATTATTTTATTTTTATGCGGAAATATCGTATTTTGTAAGTAATAAGTAAGAAAAATTACAAGTGCATGCTTGTTAGTACTTTTTATTTAGTTCTTAATGGAATGGTGCTAAAATACTGCTGTGTGTCTTCATTCAATTATTTTGAACAACATTACATGCATGCATACTTCATAAGTATTATATTATTTTACAAGGTCACTGATGTCACTAAAAGGTTATGTCTATAAATGGTTCATGTTTTTCCAATTTTACTCTTGTAAAGCTAACCAGTTACTCCCTAGTGTTGCATTTAAACCCATTCGGCAATTGCCAGTTGACTTTATTTTACAGGAATACTTGTACGTGTCTTTCATGCAGATTTTCAAGATTTGATTTCATAACAACATATGTCACCTGCCAAAGTCCTTATTGTCTTGTAAAACCTTTTCTTTTACATAACTATTGCAGACTGCTTTGACATAGTGGGTTTAAAAATGTCATTGTGACACTTTGTAGACATTTGCAATTTTGCATGTACATTATCGATCTAATGCAAGTCTTTTTCAACTGTAGGCTAACGGTCTGAATACTCTCTTTTTCAGCCCAAACAGGATGGCCCTGATTGTAGTGCCAAAGGACTGATTGAAGCTTGTCTTTTTGATTCATTAAAATCACAAGGGTACAGTTACATTTTTTTCATATAACATCTTTCGAATATTTGCAGATGAAAAGTTAATAATATACATATCAAACATTTTGTTATTTAAATATTTCACAAGTATGTTGTTGTTTTTAAGAACTGTTGAGATCATTTTATCTCCTGCGCCTTACACGAAACATGTTTGCATGAAATTGTGCTATGTATTGTTTTTAAGGGAAAGTCGGTATTTGCTGCTATTGACTGATAATTATGGAGCATTATCGATGATCCAGCAACAAATCTTATCCAAGAGAAGTGAGATTAGGCCAATCACCATTTTTGGTAGCAGTTTCCCAAGTGACCAGGAATACACACAGGTACACGTTGTCCAGTTTATTAGTAAACCTTGCTGTGAAACACACCGTGTTTTATATCGCTACATATTAGATAAAATATTTATATTCTTTAAAATCCTTTGAAAATGTTAATAAGCTCATTGATAAAACTGTGTCATTGTTATTAGAAGCAAAATATTACAGGTTTGCCGCAACATAAACAAGATCAAGGTCTGCATGGAGACAGGAAACACTGTCGTGTTGTTGAACTTGGAGAATCTGTACGAGAGTCTGTATGACGCAATGAATCAATACTATGTGGAGTTTGGAGGGGACAGATTCGTGGATCTTGGCCTTGGAACACACAGAGTTAAATGTCCAGTTCACAAAAAATTCAGGCATAGATGTTTTATGTATCATTAATTTAAAACATTTGTTATTTTTTATTTGATTATTTACGATTTTCCTTATATATTGAGATTGTTATTTCTTATCACGACTATACTACTCACCGAAATGTCGGTGTCTGCTTAATGCTCTGGTTAAGATTAACTTACAACACTTTATATCACTGTTTCTGCTACAGGTATCACATTTTTGTTTGTGTCCAACAACTTCTATCTCTAGCTGACATGTCGCACCAGCATGGTGTTACACTGCTGAAATATATATATTAATTTTTCTTTCAATAACTTCACTTAGGTTAGAGATATGCTTAAATGTTGTGTGTATGTATGTTATATTCGGATCATATAACGATTGCATCTGGGGCGAGTGTGATCAAGTTTAATAGTTTTTTAAAAATAATTATAGTTTTTGCTCTATACCTTGCGTTTGGATAAAGGTATTATGCTGTATTGTTATGTAGGTAGCTTAAATGCAGACCATTCTTGCAAAGTTAATACAATTCAGCTAAATTAATTGATAAAAAAATAATAATTTCTTGACATTTTCACATTTCTTGTTTTAATTTTTATTTGTTCATCTTTAAGTTAACAAATACTAAATAACTACTACAGATTATCAACTTACAATATGTATGTGTGGTCATTATATTAGGTGAATATAAAAACGAATTTTATACTATCAAAGCAGATGATAAGTCAGGCAAGACCTTGAGACAGCTTTTGTTGTTGTTTGGTAACACTCCTCAATTGGCTTGATTTGTAGGATTAACATGGTTCAATTCATTTATGATTTAGTGAGACTCACACTTGCAGGTTAACCATGTGTTATATCTATTCACTATATTTATGTGAGTAAAGTTGTTCAGTTATTAGTTCGAGGGTCGAGCATAAAACTTTTGTAAATGATGAGAAATTACATCAGTTTTATTCTTACCTTCGAACATTTGATTTACTGTTTTGTGACCACCAAACTGGAATGATGGTAAGATGTAATTCAACAGATTGATCGTCGTTGCCGAGAAACATACCGTGTACAAAAAGTTCCCAATCCCACTCATCAATCGACTGGAGAAACATTTCCTCACAGTGAATACAATTCTGGATGACCGACAGCTAATCCTTGCTAAGAAACTGCAGGGCTGGGCAGAAGCATTTGTAGCTGAACCCGATAGTTTTATTTACAGGTATTTACATGGTTTCTTCATGTAAAAGCTATTTAATTTACCAGTTGCTGCAGACAGGCAAGGATTGAGTTGCTGAATCATGGTTTAATTTAAATCTCCCTATTTAATGTTCAGTTAAATGGATTGTTTTTGTTATAGTCATGCAAATAGGAGACAGATGCAGGTCGGAGAAATTTTCATTGGATTTCACGAAGACACCTGTTCTGCTATTGTGATGGATGTTTGTGAAAAACATGCGGACAACATGGATTCACTTTCCGATGAACAGGTGATCAAATGTAGACAATAAGAAACAACTGGTTATTAACTGATTATTAGCGAAATAATTGAGAGCATGAAGAGCATTGTCACTTGTTAAAACCTATGTGCTTATTGGCTTCAGATAGTAGTGTCATGTATTTTTGATAAATGGTTGATTTGTAGCCAACAAGCTTACTGACCACTGATACAATTATTTAGTTATCTTCAGTAATAAAATATATAAAACTATATTTGCAGTACATTATTTATATTTAGATTTATTTAATTTTCACTTGCACTATCGCATATGATTTTATCACTATTTTTCATGATATAACATCATTATCCCAAACAAATAAAAATAACCTCCTTACACATTAAAGGTTCTTGAAGAAGCAAAGAAGATCCTGCTGTGGTGTGCCACACCCGAATCCATTTATCGTGAAAACAAACTGTACAGTACCGAGCGTGAAAACATGAAAAGGCATTACAATGTGGACCAGGTTCATGTCAGCGCCATTGGGTACTTACACCATATGATTGAGGCTAAAAAAAGCCCCCAGCTATTTACACAGGTTTGATACTTAATTGTTTTAAAGTAATGATATGAAAGTTAGTGATAACAGCAATATTGAAATATACTCGCATCACAATTCTGTCTTTAAAATATTCTTAACAATCTTGTACTTGTTGATAGCAAAATAGAGCATTTTATTTCAACATGTACAATTTTTTTGTTTTTCTAGATAACGTGTCATTCTAAATTGTTGGCTGCAAATCACGAGAAAGATATCATCAACGCCATCTCCTCTCTGCAACGCGTTGAAATTCTATCATTGTCCTCGTTTGATACAGAGCAGCAGTTTAGTAATCGAGTCCAGTAAGTTAATACCCATACCACCATAAAGGTGACATTTCTTTCATGCAATAGACTATGAAATAAGGTAAATTATCTTGATTAAGTGTCATGTAATTATGTTTTTAGGCAACATTTTGTGTTCAATCAGAATCAGCCTAGCCTGCTGATTATACAGTGTGATTCTGGAGATACGAAATCTGACTTGATAGCATGTGGGCGGCACTGTGTGATGGATGAGTTTGAAAAAGTACGGGACGTTTTGGAGTCTCCCTCTCATATTGCAATCATTGTTCAACTGCCGAGAAAAGCTGGCGGATGCTTCACGGGATTCCAGGTTGGAAACATTTTTAAAACATATTAATTATAAGAATTTATTTTATTTATCTGTCGTTCGTTATTTCTTAAAAATTAACATTGTTTCTAAGCCACATTCATTTCAAAATCCTCATGAAATTGGTCAGAACAATTGTCAGATGATTCTGAAAGTGTTTCACTTGGGGTCAAAAACTGTCAATGGGGTAAAATAAAGATAAACGCTCTAGAAGTCACATTTGTGTATGATCATCATAAATGTGTTCTTAGTATATCTCAGCTGAGTTCCAAAACGGGTTAATTCCGTTAAAAAAGATGATCGCCAGAGGACGGAGTATTTGTCCTTATATTGCTTTAGGGACAATTGGTGCACACTCTGTAATTTTTCTATCATCATTAAACTTACTCAGAACATTTGCTTTATTGATGTCTTATTTGAGGGCAAAAATTGTTCCGGTCTGTTGAAAATATGACTGCCAGGGAGCGGGTCACTTTTCATCGTATTGCTATGGTGGAAGATTGTGAATACTTGTCACATTTTTGGTACACTTTTCCGTCATGAATTTTGCTCAAGTTTGACAATTGTTTGGATACGTTAAAAAGCGTGTCTACTAGAGAGCATGACATTTTTCTTTATATGGTTATGTTTAAACCTTGTGAACTAGAAGTCACTTTCATGTACAATCTTCATAAGTATTTGTTTTATTAATATATCAACCAACTTTGAAAGTGGTTTTCATCCGTTTAAAAACACAGCTGCCAGGGGGCTTGGTAGTTTTTGTATGGCTATAGTTAAAACATGTAAACTCAAGAAGTCACTTTTTTAGACCAATCACAATGAAACTCTTTCAGAACATTATATTCTTATAATATTTGAGCCGAGTTTTAAACTATTCTTGCCCGATGGAAAACATGGCTGCCAGTGGCTGGGGCAGTATTCCTAATATGGCTGTTTTGAGACCTTGTGGACACTAGAATTCTCATGTTTTACTCAGTCATGAAACTTGCTCAGAATTCTTACATGGTCAGAACAATTTAGGAACTTTAGGTCTCAAGTAAACGCTTTAGGGCATCGGGCCCTCATGCTTCAAACATTGTTAATTTAGTGGTGAGATTAAACTATGGCCTCATTTTTTATGCTTGTACAATTCTTCGTTAAGTTTTATGAATAGACATTTGCTTAACAAGTGTTTCGTTAAGTTAATGAATCGTTTATTTGCGTTTTAGTGTGGTGAATGGCATTCGGTTCATATTGACGATCTGTACCCTGAAGATACCACCCTTCCAAGAATCAATGAAATCCAAGACAAAGCTGTCAGTGAACTGTTTTACAGACAAAGTCGTGCGGAGAAATATGGGTAATATTACAGTCAGTGCATGTTTAGGACAATATAAAGAAGTGAAACTCCAGCTGCTGGAGCAGTATTGCATTCTCATTATAAACAATTAGTTGGTCATTTATATAAGGCAAGTGACCAATTGCCAAAATACTAACTAGTGTCCTACCAGTGTATCCAAAAAAATTGGATTTGTATATAAAATATACTGGTATAATTAACATTATCCTTAATTGTGTCACGGCATCATTTTTGGGTATGTATCACTCCCGAAGAAAATGTTTAAAATTGTCCTTTATGCCAGTTGTGTACTGAATTGTATAATCGAAAGATAATTTCCACACAGTATCTTACATTGAATTTATTTATATTTGAAATGCAAATATGATAAACAATAGCAGGAATAATTTTATCATTTTTGCATGACGAGTGGAAAATAATTCTCAACGTTAGTCAATAATTCTGCCAAACTGGAACCTGAATACAAATTGCGCATGTTGATACCATCTGTCAAGTCCTTTTACCATGTTATTTCGAGACCAAATTTATCACCGAAATTCTCTGTATAATATTACCTACAAAGTAATTTGTTTAACAGAAGACGGTATTTCGCTACATTTATAGTGAGGTAATGCAGACTGAGCGTGGCGATGAAAATTTAGACGGGGAATCCACACGACAGGCTATGGGCGTTGACCAAGAACCTAATGCTGAATTTGAAATGCACGAGGGTCAAATAAAAAACATATTGGGACTCATTACGAAATGTGTTCAGCCTGCTCTTGCAATGGTTAAAAATCCAGAACATTTTTACGAAAGGGAAACAAAACGTGTAGATATTGTATTGACCTTCCTGAGAACCACTGCTGAAACACGCGCAGGTGAGTATTAATGTGTGCTTTCTAGTCATGTGTATATTTGATTGTTTGTTATTGTAAGGCAAGAAGGTTCTTACAAAACATAGTAACAATTGCTTCACATTGTTATGCCCCACTTGCCCAGAGGGGGGGGGGGCAAATAGATTTTTGTCCGCCCGGCGGCCTTAAAGACTGTAAAATTGTCATCATGTGGATTTGCCTCCTTCCGTATTTTCATTCCCATGTTTTCGCCTTATGCCCCCCTGTTATAAAAACAAATTTAATGTATTCTCACCGGTGTAATACACCAGGTGAGCAAACAGGTTTGCCTTTTGACCGTCGTGCGAAGTCTATCATGTGTCGTAAGTCGGACATAAATTGTTAACTCAAACCACATCGCCTAAACCGCATGGCAGACTTAAACGGTTGACCCTCTCTCGAAGTTGTTCAAATAGTTCCTGTCAGCTGCATAATATTGGATGTTGAGAGCTAAAAATAGATTTTAAACATTAAAACTACACAAACGCAAACCGCTTGGGTAGGGGGCATAATATTTGGTGTGTAATATCGTCTAGTGGTCATCTACTCCACTACAAATGTTTTAAAATCATGTCCCTGGGATGTTAACTAACCAGACTGTATTGGTCATATGATTTACATAGAGTTACACAGTAAATAACTGTAAAACAACTCTCTGAAGAGTAAGTGGTTAAGTATTTTGTGTGTAATATCGTCTTGTGGTATTCTACCTTGTTTGTTGAAATCATGCGCCTAGCCACGACCCAGAGTTGTCATGATCCATATAGACTTATCATGGTATATTAATTTTAAACATCGTTCTCTCTGAAAACATTAGTCCCGGAGCTTTGATAATTGCTATGTTACATCAGATAGAGGTTGTTTACAAAGTTTATTCATATTATTCCCCTTAGGTCGAAACTTCTACGCCGAGTACGCCCCAGTGGTAACATAAATTATATAGATGTTTTGGGTAAATAACAAAAACAATCTTTGAGACGGTACTGGTAAAGGCTTTACTATTTTGTGTGTAACATCTGAGGTCCTCTACAAAGTTTATTTCAATCATGTCCCAGGTGTCAAACTAGCCACACCCCTGGGGAAAAAATATTTGTTTAAGGCTTGTTTAATCAATCACTTAAAACATCTCCGAAACATCATTGGTCAGAGATTTTATATTTGGTTTGTAATATTGTCTTGTGGTCCTTTAGGCCAACATTTTTTAATAAATTGATTTACGGGATTTTTTTTTATAAAAATAGGGTCGGGGGTCGAAATAAAAATAAAAGAAAAAGAAATCACAAAGTCGACAAAAACAATAAAAATAAAAGTTTAAACTTGTCAATTTATTTTTATTTTTATAAGCCAACTTTTTACGTTACTTTTTAACTATATATCTTATTTATGAAAACAGTTATTCACTAGACGCAATAGAAATAGTGTTATTAATGCATTTTTCAAGAACATGTTTTTTTTTTATCTTAATTCTTGTGGAATGTCTTCATTGTCTGCATTGAATACAAAATTGTAAATTAAAACATTATTAAAAGAAATCACTCAGTGTTTGTTTTGTATCAATCAAGTGTAATCTAGCACTTTTTAGCTCCACTATTATATGAAATATATATACTGGAACTATCCTTCTCACCCCGGCCTCGGCGTAAGCGTGCAAATGTTAAAGTTTGCGTACTACCCCAAATATTTCCTATGTCCTTTGACATATTGCTTTTATATATTGCATACTTGTTTACCAACATGACCCCAACCTATAAAAAAGAGCAGACCACTGTTCCAAGCATTTTGACATAATTATTGCCCCTTTTATACTTAGAATATGCATATTATTGATAAATCTATGTTAAAGTTTGCTACTAACCTAAATATTTCCTATGTTCCTTGACATATTGCTTTTATATGTTGCATACTTGTTTACCAACATGATCCCAATCTATAAACAAGAGCAGACCACTGTGTCAAGCATTTTGACAGAATTATTGCCCCTTTTATACTTAGAATATGCATATTATTGATAAATCTATGTTAATGTTTGCGTACTACCCCAAATATTTCCTTTGTCCCTTGACATACTGCGTTCATATTTTTCATAATTGTTTACCAACATGACCCCAACCTATAAAGAAGAGCAGACAACTGTATTAAGCATTTTGACAGAATTATTGCCCCTTTTATACTTAGATAATTGAACATTTTGCTTGCATTGCCATAACTTCTTTATCTATGATCAGATTTTATTAATAATTTGACAAAACAACACTTACCTGAAAACCACAATGGATTCAACTCAAACAATAAGCCCACCCCCATTTTTTAAAAATTTGTTTTCCTCTTTTAATTTTTGAAAGATCATCTAATAAATGACCACACCCCACATTATACCCCCTTTCAACCCCCCCTACCCTCCCCTCCCCCCCCCCCCCATTTTTTTCTCCTTTTTTAAATTTTGAAACATCATCTAATAAATGACCACACCCCACATTATACCCCCTTTCAACCCCCTCTACCCTCCCCTCCCCCCCCCCCCATTTTTTTCCTTTTTTTTAATTTTTGAAACATCGTCTAATAAATGACCACACCCCACATTATACCCCCTCTGACCCTCCCCCCCCCTACCACCCCCGAATTTTTTTTATTTCTCCTTTTTTTATCTTTGAAAGATCATCTAATAAATTATTGAATATGAAAAATTTCCCCATAATGGCTTACGTTATACTGACAAGCTCTCGAATAGTCGAGCGCGCTGTCCTCTAACAGCTCGTGTTTGTTTTATTGTTTAATATCATGCTTAATAAACCTTTCTTGAGTAGAAATCTACGTTGGATACTAGTAACATTCATGAAAATAAGAGTCCATCACAAGACAACTTTTAACTGTCAAATTGAAAAGAACCTAAAATGGCATTTACATAAACGCAACAGTAGAACACTATAATTATGAATGTTTTTGACCAGACTGTTATAATCCGAGGAACGCTTAACAGTATAACACCATATTTATGTTTTTCCCAGGAGGGCAAAGGGGCATGGCGTTTTACTTTCAAAAAGGGCATTTTAACGCGCAGTTTATGCAAAAAATGGCAAAAAACGTTCTCTGGATACCTGGTTTTGAGAGAAACATTTAATAACAGTAGAGGCAGTTGTGGGAAAAACATAAAAATATAAACAAGCACATTTAATTGTAATTGATGTTTTTAACTAACTATATTTAATATTATTATATTTATCTTGCTTTGTCTTCCATTGAAGTTTCAGTAAACTGTTGAGCATGACAAACATAATAAAGCAATATATGCTTATGAATCTGATTATAAACAGATTCACTAACATATAAATGAAACCATGTTTTCCTTATCCAATTGTTTAACGATAATCAGATGTTTTAACTTTGCGAGCAAACTGAATGCAAACATTCGTTTCCGTTACATATATCCACTGAGTAGATTACTAATAAATATGTTGTCGGCATCGAAAACGTTTTTAGAATCGTTCGTTATCACATGTTTTAATTTCCATTTCAGTAATCTCTTCTAAATGTATGATCTCCGTTGTTTATTTGATCGATATTTGCCATTTTTGCCGAGAGTCACAATTTATTTTCTGTATTGACCGCCATCTTGTTAAAAAATGATCTAATCGACAGGTGCGCATCTCTACGTAAAACTGTATAATATGCCCATCTAATACGCGATTCGCATTTAATTCAATATTCTTAATGTTTGACTTGACCATGTTATTTGCGACAATTTCTATTTTCAAATAATGCCGCGGACGCTGTTCATTATTATTGTTGTCAACCCAAACTTTCGAGCACGCCATTTTGCATGTCCAAACAAAGCTTTTACATAAACATAAATACGATTGGTTTAATCTATTTTAAACAGCCAATGAAATTTGCCGATAGTAAAAATACGGATCCGAATTGCGAATATAAATTTTGATTTTTGTCGTCGACAGTTTTATTTTTTCACGCGGGACTTAAACACTGTCGGCGGAATTTATGAAAATAAAATTGCCGATAGATACTTTTATTTTTTATTTCATTTTGACATAAAATACGGTCGGCGCTCCCGTAAATCAATTTATTAAAAAGGTTGGCCTTACAGACTTTTACAAAGTTTGCCACACGTAAGTGGTCTCATGATGCATATAGACTTTTATCACATGCAATACCCTGTTTCCCATGTAATATAACCATTACGAATATTTTTATCTTATACATGTGTAATATACTTTTAAGCGTTTTCATAGGCTTATTTTCGTTCAATTGACCAATCGTATTTTGTTATTTTGCTGAAAGGACGTTGCAACGTCAAATGACGTCACGAAATGTAAAAACAATCGCGGTTTTAACATTATGTTTGCGTTAATATTTATTTCATTTGCTCATTTAAAAGCATGTGATAAAAAGATCTGACACTCGTTGTCAATTCATACCATATTTTATTAAACTCGTCCAGGAAATTCGTTAGTAAGCTCGCCAAAGGCTCGCTTACTTACAAAATTCCTGACCTCGTTTTATAAAATATGGTATGATATGACAACTCTTGCCAGATCCTATATATAGTAAATTCCTTAAAATATTCCTCTCTGAAACCTCAAGAGTCAAGAGTTTAATATTTGGTGTATAATATTGTAAATTGGCCCTCAACTAAGTGTGTCTGATCCATATCTCTGGGGTCAAAATTGGCCACCTCCAGGGGTCACATATTTTAAGTACACTTTAGAAATTGAAATAAGTGTGAAAATCTTCTTTAAAACAACACGACCAAGAGCTGCAATAATTGGCATGCAACATCATGTAGTGGTTCTCTACTAAGTTTGTTCAAATTATGCGGTGAAAATGTTCCCTTATGGAGATGTTTTATGTTAAATTATATAGCAAAATAACTTAAAACACTGGACGTCAGAGGTATTTCCGTTTATTTATACAAAAATGCAAAAGATGCCATTTTCCCTCTTTGACTTGAACAATCTAAATTGAATCTTCATCAAACATTATGGAAATGATGTTTGACATAAAATTGAGGTTAAGTACGATAACAACCTAAATCTTACCAGGCGTTTCAGAGCTATTGCCCTTGATTTGTACAAAAATGCAAAATTCGTCATTACGGCTCTCTGGGTGCTACAGTTTTTATCAACTCATCAATTTTCCTGGAAATGTTTGTTGACATGAAATGGAAGCCAAATTTAACCTGCCACCCCTGCCCCCCAGGCTTTAAAATGTATAGCCTGTACACAAAAAATGTTGAATTTTCTGTTTCAACTCATTCTTTTTAAAGGGCCCTTTTCACAGAATTTAGCATGTATTGAGGTTTGTCATTAAATGCTTTATATTGATAAATGTAAACATAAGATCTAAAAAGCTGCAGTAAAAAAAACAAGAATAAAATTGAAGAACGAAAAAAAGTAACCCTCAACTGGGCTCGAACCACTTACTTCTGGAGCAAAAGTCTAACATTAGACCACTCGGCCATCCGTGCTAACACGATGAGTGATGTATTTGATACTTTATATAAGCAATCTTCATAGTGTTACGAATATAACGACAGAACTCTCCAAATTATTCAATCGTTTTGCGTTGCAACGCTTTATAATTTTCAGGTTTTTAAATCGTCAAAAAATGCATAAAATGGATATTTTAGAGCATGGTAAATGTTCAGTATTACTGCTTCCTCATAAATAGCATAACTACAACGGAAATTTGAGAATCTGAATCTTTAAATCTTATCTGAACTGTCCACATATGGGGTCCATTTTTTACGTCGGTCGTTTATTTCTGTCCATTGACCTTGCTGGTATGTGACATCAGAGTGCGGTCCTCTACAGAGATTTTCCAAATTATTTTTGAAACTGACCACGTCCTATTAAACACCTGAGCGAAGAAGGACCTTATTAGCCCTCTTGTTTAACTTGTGTCGGTTGTAACTCAAAGAAGTATTTCTGCAAGAGGGCTGAGACATACATGTATTGACCAGTATGTGAACTTCTGCACAACTATGTTTTGCTTCTGAAAGTTTGCCATTCTTGGAGTGATGGTCTTTTTTTATTTACTTTTTTTAAAACTTGTGCCATGCAAAGTGTACACTCTTGCTGCTAGAGGGATAGAACTTTACAAACATATTAACCATTTTGACCATGACAAGAGTTCTGACGCTTTAACATTTTGTATATTGTATATTGGTTAAGAATTTTGTGACATTAGTGGAGTTTCGAGACAACATATTTACCATTGTGTGAACTTTGGCAAGTCTAATTTTTTTGACATTGTAACATAGTTATGGCTATTTTAGCATTTTTTTTAAATGTGTACGTTATTCATAAAGTGATGCTGCTTGCGCGATGAAACTTTATACACATATTAATATTAAACATTCATAAGTGGAGTTTTGAGACAGGGATGGAGTGTGGAGGCATCCTTTTCTTACTGACACTTTTCTATTTAACTGTGCGATGTTCACCATATAGATTAACCCTGTATTGGCAATTTTTTTTACAAACAGATGGAAAGGTTAACTTTTGTAATTCATGTAAAATGTTAGGTAAATGCAATAGTTTTACACTCAACCATCTGAATTGCCTTTTAGGGCTATAAAGTGTATACTGATGTGCAATGCATGTAGCCGTTCCTGAGCCGTATGAGTGAATGTATAATTACTATTTATATGCCAGTTGCATGTACTAATTGCTTACAATTTTGCATTGCTCATCCATGCTTTCTTCCCATTGCCATAATTTATTAATATACCTCTACGCCTTTGTCACATGCTGTTCTAAGCAAAATTACCATAATTTCAAGTCAGGGACATTTATATGACACATTTATTGTTACTGAAAATAGACAATGAGGGATTTATAACTGGAATAATCCAATGGCTTGGCACGTTGCTGAAAGAAAAAGAAAAAGATGTTACATGGTACCTAGCGAAGCAGTGGATCACCAGAGATGCAGCTGCCATTGATAACATCAACAAAAATGGGACATTTCGGTTCGTATCAAAATTATTTTGATCATAAGTCTTCATATATCTCGAAGAATGCGTAAGTGTACAAGTAGTGAAATTACATTCCATAAAGTCTGAAAGTTTTATAGGCAATACATTACCTGTAATTTAAACAAATGCTTTCATTTATACTATTTCAGACGGTCCTGTTATCAAACGATCGTATCTAAAGTGAAGCCAGTGCTAGCTGGAATATTTGCATTACTAGACACAAATAGAAACCTGGATATGGTTGTATGTGATCTCACATGGAAAAGGGATTTTTGGCTCAAATGTCTGAACCATATAGATTTTCTTCAGATGAAGGTATGTCTTTTCCTATTATCATGCATTATTGATTGTAGATGTTTATAACACAAATTTGACAACACCTACATTTTGCATAGAGTTATTGTAACGATTGAGATACATAAATGAAATTTTCAGACAATACTTTTGTTATTAAATCTGTTTAAATGTTTGTTTTCAAGTATGAAGCACCTAAACTAATCAGTGCATGTATTTCTGTAATGTGTGTTTTATATGAACATTGTATTTTATGCAATTACAACATTGCACAACCATTAATTATTGATAAAGCTGTATAAATCTTTTTTTTTTGCTTTCTTTGGGTAAATTTTAAATTGAAAGATAATGTTCCCTTTTTTCTGTTTATGCAGTACTCGGACTTGCAGTCGCCAAAGCGTAAAAGTGAGCTTGGAGAAATGATAGTGCCTTGTACAGGATTTGAAGGACACCAATTCAAACTGAGATTTCCATTCTCATGGTTGATACTCGAGACAGTCGAAACCTTGTTTAGTGACCTTGTGTTTAAAGGAGATGGTAAATTATCTTTGTTTTTTTGCTCAACCAAAAATGAAGTGCTTATTGAGAGCTTTTGTGATAGCCTTTTGTCTGTCTGTTGGGTGTTGTCAACATGTTTGTATCCAAATCTTCATGATCTAGAACATCTGTCCATCTGCCATTACATTTTAAGAAACAATAATACATTTTACTCAGGTTTAGAAACTGGACATCTTCTTTATAGATTTGCTTCATTATTCAGCTATGTATTGTAATGCTTGATAAATAAATCATTATTTAAATAGAAGTGTCTAACATGTAATAAAAAAACAACTGCTTATTGGTGACTGTCATGATGTTTATTAGGAACTGATCGACTAGAGAGATGTACCTTAGGATTAAGGTCTTGTTCTGCTGGTCACATGATTTCGGAGCTTCAAGTTGTATTGTGTGCCAATCAGGACTTGGAATTGCGGAACAGTTCCAACCCAACCCTTCATGAAGTGATGGAAGACTACATTCACGACGTTGTACAAACTGTATACAACGCTGAAAGAGAAACAGAACTAAATGTAATTCAGAAATTTTTGTCAGTTGGTTTATATTCGTTGTTTGTGGTATTGTATAAGGAACTTAACAGATCAGAAAAATGTCTCTTGTACTGCAACATAAACCATATAAATGTATGCTCAACACATTTGTAGTTATTCATAATTTAACTGAAATCTTAACAAAGTCTACAGGATATAGGCTTAGCATCAGCAAGGAACTTACTGTCTTTACATTGTTGTGTTTTACACTGGTACATTTTGTGTTAAGTTGTTAGCTCACTTGAGCATTAAGTGCTTCTCTTTAAAATCAAAAGTTTCAGGGGCTTCATCATAGGAGTGCAACATTGTCTATAGGTCCTTTACAAATTGTTCAAATCATGTATTCAAAACTCACCACGCCCGAGGGGATTTATGATTTATATAGACTCCAAGACTCAATGGTGTAATATTTGGGATGTAGCATCATTTAGTGGTCTTCTTTAAAGAGTGTTCAGTAAATCACGTACGTAATCTCTGAAACCGCGAGGCTCAGAGGTTTGATATTTGGTATGGAAGGAGCATTAATGATCATCTAGCGATCTTTCGCAAAGATTGTTAAGATCAAGCTTTGGGGTCAAAACAGAGCAAATCACAGGGGTCACAAAATTATATAAACTCATATAAATAGGGTTGCGTAATATATATAGTTAAATTAAAAATATCTAGGAAACAAAATCAAAAACGCAGGCAGATGTAATGTTTGCATGTAACATGATACAGTGGTCCTCTCATAAGCTTTGTTTAGTTCATACCCTTGGGTTTAAAATAGGCCTTGCTTGTTCGACAAATCCAGTTATTTTACCTGTGGAATTTTACAGATTGTGTGCAAAATGCTGATGTTCAAAACTCTCAGCATTTGTGAATCAAACGGTGCAACAACTGATCTTATAAGTTACATTGTAAGCGCCCGATTTGCCTTCGAGGAGCTGTCGTGCATACTCTCATATTTCCGAAGCGTGAACCACATCTGGCCAGATTGCAGTGCAAAGATAGAAGAAATACAACAATCCAATCCTGACCATATAATGTTCAAAGAACACAAGTTTGTATGTAGTTCATATCCATTTTACACCGATATTAGTGGAAATCTGTTATTTGGAGCTCTATTGTTTCGAAAGCCAAAAGCTTATTGAAACACTTTTGCGTCTTTTCCTGGGACCAAACAGTACTTTTACCTTAACAGGAAATATTGAGTACGCACCCAAAGTGGCGATTGAACCTGTGACCACCTAATTGCTAGGCGGACACCATCTACACTACCCCACCGTCAGTTGAATGACACTGTGTAGTGCCATGCTTTAATGCAGTTGGATTATTTGATTATTTAAAATTATTGATTTTGCAGACATTCGCTATGTTGTGCCTTCTTATTGAGGACCTCAATCCTTCACCGAAAGATTTGGATGACAAAAGCGAACAACGCAAATGTCTTGAAAGAGTGTATCTATATCGACCAGTTGTAGAAACGATCCTCCAACTTCGAGGCGAGGGTGCATTTTTTGACAATCACAGTTTTGCATCTGTGAAAAGAGCAAAGTAAGTTGCTTAGAATGTGTGTATAACGTTTGAAAAACCACACTTATTAAATATTCAAAATTTGAATCCAATATGACATCTCAGATCTGTCTATAGACAAAGAACATATTTATCATTGAAAATCAGCCCAGTAACATTGCATAAAGACGACTTGAACGCGAGTTCAGCATTACAAAGTTCATGTCATATGACCTTGTGTTAAATTCCTGAGAATAAGAACTCAAAATTGTTTTGAGTGTTTCTTAAATAATTATCACATCACCAATTCATAAATTAAGGTGCATGTGGAGTCGAGTGTTAGTGATGAAGTTATTCCTGGAAAACGTTTGCAAGAAAGAGACCAAAGACAACATAACAATCAAGCACTGTAGACCTTTGTGGGTGGTATGTAGACTCTGTTTATCAATTAAAAAAAATATGTACATAAGGTTAAATGGTTATGTTTTTTTTAATTTTCTTGAGTGACAATAGTATACGTGTTTATTGGTTCAATGCAACACAATTCAAGATGGCAAATACATAATGATCAATCTTTATGCATGATCACATGCATTCTTTGTTTTTCTCCCTCTATGTTTTATGTGCGCTCATTCTTTTTCTTGGAGAAAGCATTATATTACTGTTTAGGTTATATATATAGATTAAAATTGACTGTATACACTGACACATGGCTTTAATGTAATAACACTGAGCTTTAACTCTCAATGTCAAACAGGTATATTTGTGATACTTCAATGTTTGTTTCAGCTTCTTGGTGATGAAACAGACTTTAAAGAATCAAGATCTTTTATGGCTATGGAAAAGTTCCTTAAAATGTGTAACAAGACTGCTGTGAAAGACAGTATTGGGTAAGTCGTTACATCTGTTAAGTATTGCCTCACTAGTTATTTTAGACACTAATTTGAAATGCATCAAATAGTTAACGTCTATTACAACGATAAATGCAATTATGCTCAGTTGTATGTAAACTAGATGCATGATATTTAATGTAAACTGTATTTATGCTTAGCAATCATATAAAGCCTGAAGAAATGATTATGCAAATCTTATAACTCTTTAGTTATTTATGTAAAGGTTACTCCCATGTGTTTACAGGTCTGAAGTAAGATGTAGCCGCTGCGAAGAATTACTGCAGAGTGCACCCATCTCGGTGCCTTGTACAGCCAGACACATTATTTGTCATACATGCTGTGGTGAAATGAAAGCTCTTCTCGAACGTAAATGCCCAGATTGTAACGAGGAATTTGAAGACCACTGGAACCCTGTTGTTGACGAAAATAGAAAGTAAATTTTCATTGCAATATTGATTACTATTGTCTTTTTTGATACAAGTGGTATACAAATATTGTGGGTTCAAACAATAAAAACAGACCAGAAAATGAAATATTATAATAAAATTGAAAAAAAATGTTTATTAATATGTATATCATATACTTGAAAAGATTAGAAATATAATGACATTGGAAAAAACAAGTTGGTCATCTTTTTAAAGCACGGATTATGTAAGCATATGATTCATAAGTTGCATTATCACCTTCTACCTTAACTTCAGTGTGAACATACTATTTTATAAAGTGTTTCTGAAATATGTATTGTAAAATGCAATAAGTCAATACGAACTTATTTTGAGTCTTATTTTTAAAAATCTTTTTTAAAGAACTTAGGCAGATGTAATATGTATTGAGGTATGCTTTTTTTCTGTGAGTTATTGCAATGCAATTAAACTAGATTGCTCAGATGATTAGTTACATGTTTTATTATTGAACCCACACTGTGGGTTACTGGTTGTAAAAAGTATGTTAGGGTTAGAGCATTGCTCATCATGTGACCTGGCTAAGGCAATTAAAAGGCTCAATAAAAAGATTTTCTTTTCGTCAGGATTGGCAATGAGAAGCTGGAGAAATACCAGCAGCGGTGTAACACATTCTTTTTGGAGGTGGTTTCTCAACTGTGCTTTGCTGATGAAGAGCCACCATCGGAAGAAGTACTTAGCAAGCTTCTTAGCTATGTAACTTGTACTTCCAAGGTCGGAAAACGGTACACAAAGAACATGAATATATTTGACACTGGTGTTGATCCAAATCCTGTCTTCAGATCATTCCTGCTGCAGTTGATGATGAAGTCGAGGTAACCACGTGTTCTTTGTGCGTTTTCTGTTTTTAGTATAGTCCTGTTACAAACGTGGGTAGCATTTGATACATTCGTTAAATACTAAAATAATTGAGGGATTGTGCTCTTTTATGAACTGGTGATTTGCCCAGTCAACTTTAAGAAGACTAACTGAATGTGTGCGGAATAATGATGAAGGTTTGAACTTAATTAACCTTAAGGGGTGTTGCGGCAGTTTATTTTACCGATGATATATTTATAGCAACACCGATGATGCTATTATCACAACTCAGTATTTTTGTTATAAGTATCATCAGAAATGACCGAGTAGGTTCATAATACAATTATCAGTGGTTCGATCCCAGGCGGGGTTACCTTTTTTTTAACTTTTTTTCTTTCTTTAATTTCATTCTTGTTTTATACTGAAGCTCTTTAGTCCTGTTGTTTACATTTATCAATTTAAAGCATTTAAACACAAACTTCAAAACATGCCGACATGTAAGTTATTAATGATTAAGGTCGAGTTTGATACCGTATGGTATTATGTTTGTGATTAAATATTGTTTTTTAGTAATGTATTTTGGTAAGCTGTTGTGATCCCAGTTAAGATTGTAAACAATTACTAATGTTTATTCATATTTCTAACAATCTATGTACCGGTACATGGGTTTTGCCTTATTGCTGTATTTTATGAAATTTTACGTCTAGACGGTAGGGATAATTAAAACAAAAAATCTCTGTTAAAGTGCGGTGACCCCCTATTTGTGTTTGTGTTTTATGATGACAATACGTAGATGAACATATTTGAGCAGTTTCGCAGAATTCTATTCGACAGAAAAAAATAAATTTCATTTATGTGGTTACAAAAGTAAAAAAATGCTTTTTTGGGTGACATAAAAATTATAAAAAATAAATTTCTTAAAATGTAACGTGTGTACTCCAATTTATTG
The DNA here is from genome assembly GCF_020536995.1 of Dreissena polymorpha. Lineage (NCBI taxonomy): Eukaryota > Metazoa > Mollusca > Bivalvia > Myida > Dreissenidae > Dreissena > Dreissena polymorpha. The sequence continues at coordinate 24,953,399 of NC_068365.1, read as the reverse complement.
GTAGTGTGTGGTTTAATTTAATGGTGTATGATGTATCTTAGCCTATATATTATCTACATGTTGCCAATTGCATAGGTTATTAATTATTTTTACGCAATTATAGATTTTTCAGTTTTATTGAAAAAGTACATGCTATATAATGGTGAATAAAATCAAAACAAGGCCGGTTACCCTATGTTTTTATTTCATTTTTCATATAGTATTTGTATATATCTTAAATATAAATTATGTACAAAATCTATTCGATGGAAAAAAATAGCAAAACGGCAGCAACACCCCTTAACATATTTGGAAAATTTTGAAACATTAATGTTTGCATCAGTTAAGAAGGAAGAAAAATTAAATCGGTTAATTTGTATTTCATTTTTAATATTTAGTTTATTGACAGTGTTAACAGACATTACGACTGTTTCATATAATTAGAATCAAAAGCTTCATAATGCATCCTGAAATGTTTTGTTTCATAACCTTACATGTGGTAGCATTATGTTTAAGGCATTCCTTTTTTACAATTAAATGGCAGAATGACTATGAACACGAGATGTTATTCAATATAAAATAGTTATTACCATCACATGTATAATCCTCATACAACCCCAGCCTTTGTTGATCCATGTATTAGACTAGTCACTGCAATTGTGCATTGCAGAAATGAGAAATACGTTTCCAAATATCTAAGCCAGTACATTGAAGAGACCAATTTGGGTGTGGACGTCAGCACCAGAGAGATGATAGACATGTATTTGCTCATCATACACTGTTGGGAGGTATTATAACACAACAAATGCGCACACAATAATTTTATGTATAAGTTATGACACAAGCTTTAAAAAAATATTTTTGATAAAGCGATACGAACTTTAATGTTGACTACATTTTACACTTGTTTCAACGGTAAAAGTTTACGTAGCAAAATTTAATATTGCATCGTTATTGGTGACAAAGCACTCTTACAGAATCCCAGTTATGTTAAAACAATTCATTTACAGGATTCTAAGTAAAGAATGTTTATATGGATAACGAAGTTATTGTGCAACTCTTAATTATGTCATTGCAAGTCGAAAATGTAAAGGGCTTTAAAAATAATACAATTATTAATTGGAGTTTAATATATTTTCAGGATACACAATTCCATTCTTTGGAGCAAAGTGGAGAATCGAAATCGCTGATTGTTTGCCATTCTCTGGAAAGCGCTGTCAGAGTAATGAACAACCCCGCAGAACTAACTGACCTATTGTCAGCTATTGCATCAACAAGAGCTTGTTTAGAAGTAGCAGCACAGTGCCTCGTTAGATGCTTATCACATGGTGCTAGCATTCAAACATTATCACCCTACGATCGGAAAATAATACAAGCTGCTAAATTGCTGTGTGAAAATGCACTAACAAATTGGCCAAAGTAAGTCATAGTGTACGCTTACTTATACTTCTAGGTAGAAATTAAGAGTGCTTCATTTAGAAACTAAAATCTAAACCCATGCAGTTTGCAAATTTAAACATTTATTAAAAAATTCCATTCTATACATTGTCAACCACTTACCATACGAAACTGTGTTAGGCTAAAATGTAAGTTTATAAATATCCCATTGATTCATGCTATGTCCAGAATATTATTATGTCCGACAAGATATCAAACAGAAAGATTAGACACTCAAAAATAAAGTGTATTTGTTATATATGGCTATTGTGAGGTTATTTTTCATGCATTTACAAAGATGTGTGATTTCTACTTACGTTTATTCTGTCATGCAGTTGTTATTGTTGCAGGGTTTACTTGGTGAAGCTGTTGTGTCGACGGTATGGTATAGATGTGTATCAGAGGTTGTCAAGGTCAGCGGTATCCATCTTTAAATGGCTGGCTATTGAAGGCACTGAACAACAGGTAAATGAATGTTGTCAAAATCTACATCAAACATTACCATGCATTATAAAGATAAAATTGTACATTTTTCTCGTTTGGTCAACTAGTTCGGTTATCAATTACATATATGACTATTTAAGAAAGTAATTTGTTCGATTTTCTATAAGGCATTCATTTTCAGACTTTTGCTAGGGACCGATCAATTGTACGTGCATATTTTTCGTCTTTTTTCTTAGTGAAAATCATTCCATATGTTTTCAGACGGAGGTATGCGACAGATACATCATATGCGGCGATGCGTACACCAGTATAAGGGAAGCAATTGCAAGAGCTGTTATTGGCGAAGACATAAAAACGTTAGAAGAGTTACTGCATGTAAGTTCGTTTTTATATTAAAGGGGCCGTCCAACAGATAAAGCGTCGTATCGACGCGATTCAATATTTTGGGAAACTACGAGGCTTGCTTATATAGCTAAACAATACATCCGCTCTCAATATAAGCGTGGATGGTCGATTGGTTTAGGCGGGAGGCTTTTTACTCCAGGAATCTAGGGGTCAGTGGTTCGAGTCCTGCTGAGGGTTACTTTTTTCCTTTTTTTAAATTGTATTCTTGTTTTTTTACTGGAGATTTATAGATGAAATGTTTAAATTTTTCAATATTAAGCATAAAAAGCAATTAATGACAAGCTTCAATACATGCCAAAATCTGTTGGACGGCCCCTTTAACAAAAATTTGCTATCATTACATGACAAACTGATAATAGTTAAAGACATCCAGTTTTAACCTGTTAACGTTTAATTTCTACATGATCAAAGTATGCAATGTCTGCGTGTGCAAATTTCAGTAAGTTGTTATGTGAACTGTATATTACGAAAATAATTAATTTTTGCACAAAATTAAATGTGATCTTAAAATAATCGTGTTTCTATTGCAGGACATTCACACACGAGGAGAGCTAGTGGAAACCTACTTGCAACTGGCCATACACCGAGAGATTACGTGCTCAAATGTACGGCAGTCAGTGCGTGGACCTACGCACGTAAGATTTTTCTTTTTAAGTTCATCTTCCTATACTTGAGTACACTAGTATAAGATTAGAGCATTTCTATAAATAGGTCTGTTTTGCGTATATTCTGAAGTGCACCTTCATACATCATTAACAAAATACTTTTACTTCGAAAAGTGATATAAATGTATCTGCTGATCTTCATGACTTGTGAGATCATGGGTGATATATTTTGCAAAGCCTTATGATGACAATTCGGGAACGCAAAGTTAAGTTTTGTGTTGGGTATATATACAAGTATACACCCATCATGTCTTTAAAGTATTAGATCAGTAAATATATAGATTTGTTCCACTGTGTTTAATAATAAGACTATTGAGGGATATTCTATTAAAACATTGGTCAATTTAGATGTATTTTGATGTGTACTGCTAAGTTAACCCCATTATATTATTTTTAAGATTGCATATTGTTTTTTAAGGGGTTGCCAAAGCTGAATGAATATCTAGCGGCTTCAAATATGATTCAAGACAAGGTATATAGTTGATCCTTTTTAATAACGTATAAAGCTCTACTTACTAGCATACACAACATTTACTCTATAGGTAAACCAATATGTCGATCTTTATGTCCTAATGATATACTAGCTGAGCAATTTCAACTCCAGGGAAGATTTTACCTAATGAATTGTTTCACTATTTGTTTAACTTATTGAAAAGCATAAAAACATGTGTTAATATTTTTCCACTACAGGACCTCACGGGAAATTTGATAAACAATGAACTGAAACCAGATTTCCTCTGGATGAGACCAGGAAATGATCTAATGCACCAAGGACTACAGTGTTTACTTGCACATTTCTGCATTGTTATATCAAAACTTCAGACAGGTTCAACACTTCTTGATCCACTGATAATGTTAACAAATGGAAATCCTATTATACAGGTAAAGGGAAACACAGATAACACTTATTGTAAATTAATAAAAAAACAACAATTGTTCACACATTTGTGATGGTTAAATTTGTATACAGCCACTGTGACAAACGATTGAATTGGTATATTTTGCGCACGTTACATGAACGTTTGATTTCAACGTTTTGGTTCCCACATAATCTACAGCAATAATAAAATGTAGCAGTGTTTTGTCCACTTGCATGTAAGTAACAAAGATCATCTTCATACTTAAACTTCATTATTTTTGGAGAAGTTTTATTTGATACATATGCTAACTATGTAGTCTCGAGTAAGTGTGTTGCATGCAAACCTGTGTCCCCAGCTCAAAGTTCAATGGTCAAACTGAGAGGTTAAATGCCCAAGATGACCATTATACAGGTTGTCCATATTGTAACTTCAATCAATTACCAAGCAATTTTGAAATAACTCGAATCCTTAAAATAAACTGGGGTGTCTTATTGATCATCGCATCAAGATAAACATGAATCGATTTAAAATCAAATAACTGTATTCAGCCATTTGCATGTTTACTATTATAACAGAGAATGATATTTTCCATCCATGCCACAAGTAATATTATGACTCACTATTTTTCCAGAGCATGTTGTTGCCAACCATGCCACAAGACGATCTTGAAGACATCCAAGCTGCTGTGCTCGCAAATCGAGGAAGCGATAACCCTGTTTTCTATCGTAAGTAAACTTTGAATCTGATTAAGTGCGTTAATTTAATAAACAATGATATTTTTACTATGCAAATGGATAGGTAAATGATTTATAAATTAATTATAATTGGACAATGGATGATAGAAATCAATTAATTATTAACAGCGTATTACTTATTAAGCTACAAGCATCTATGAATGCATCAAGCTGACGTTTTACTTTCAAAATAGTTGTTTTCTTATTTAACATAACATTGGAAAACAATCATTTATTTGTTTGATGGATCGGGGAAAGATTAACTCTTTTATTTTGTTATCAATACACATTTAGATATTATTTTAACTTATTATATCTTTGTTATTATATTCACAGGTTGTCCGAATGGTCATCCTTACTTAATAGGAGACGTACGTATATGTATCATTTTGACTTACGTATACAATTGAATTGTGATGTATATTTTTAAAAATTCAAGCACTCCCTCACGTTACACATTTTAATTTTATGCATTTGTTTGCAGTGTGGTCGGCCTAACTCTGTTGGAAACTGCCCTGAGTGTCGGCAGCAGATCGGCGGGACTAGCCATCAGGCGCTACCAGGAAATGTAGTTAATGCAAGGTATGTGTGTGAAATGAATTGATAATTCGACTATTTATGTCCAAACAAATCATTTACAGAATTCGGTTATAACAGATATCTATTGAACAACCTAAGCACTTTGATTATAAAACGACATATTATTTGTCGTCTTAAGAAGCAAAATTGCGATTTGCAAAATAGTGATGCAAAGCAAAGAACGAAATATATCTTGATTGATATTTATTTCAGGGGCGACTCAACACAGATCGGCCATATACTGGGTCGAGCCATCCACGGTGGAGTTATGAGACCTGAACGGGACTTGAATCCTACCTATTGTACAGCCACGCGACTGTTCCTCCACATGGCCATGTATCTGGGTCCTGTTCAACAGGTTGGTATTTATGTACAAATAACTTTCATAAGCATGAGTGTAATTAAACACAGACTTGAATTTGAATTATATACTATGTAATGTAGGAGTGCCAATCTCTTTGCTTGTCTGAGTTGTCACACAGAGCAGGGAAGGACAAGTCAATGGTAATGACAACGCCTGATCGATTTAGAAGCATCTATGATCCATATACAATAAACAATGAAATACATGTATTCAATTCGATGCGTATCCACATGAATGGGTGTATCTTGTACAGGTGAACGCTGTTATTAAGCCTGATCTTGAAGATAATCAGGTACCCGGTTTTTTGTTGGATCACATCAGAAGTAATATAAACGATTTACAACGAGCTCTAGGACGAAGTGGAGACGATGTCCTTCTACTCATGCACATAGCGATAAACATTATGATGAGGATGAGAGGTACTACATGTTAATCGAGGATAACTGTCTATTTTCTGTATGTGAAGTGTAACGTTATCAACGTATCTCTCTAGTTCTGTTGGTTGAGCACTGGACTTTCATTTCAATGATTTACAGTTAGAATTCGAGATTGTACTTCTCATTGGAATTTTCTGTGGGAAATTGTAATGAAATTTTTTTGTACCATACATATGATGCAAGTACGGCTTTTCAGTAACTGACTAAAATAGTTGTGCACTTAATACGGTGATGTGCATAGACATGCTGGGTTTGCCCATGAAACGTAGTTTTACTTCCAAACAAATGTGACTAAAATACTGCTAAACGCGACCGAACATTTAACAACAAAACATAATATTTATTACTGGAGAAGGAGATAAGAAATAGTTTGGTAGAAACCCACGGTATATGTTAATAAATATTGAGCCAACAAAATACTATAAAAATTACGCTTCACGTAAAGATTTTTTTTTCGAACGAGGTCATGGTAGTATCCATCATTGGAGCGGAATACTGTTAATGTGTACACAGCAAATAGGCATTATTTCATTCGACAAAGCGAAAAACCGCCTGTGTTGTAACTGTTTTGAAAACGCGTCGTTTGATTGATTAATTTTCCCTGCTGAACCGGACATGGAAACCAATGAGATGTCGCATCAATTATTTATGACAACGAGTTCTGCTTGCCTACTATCCAATGCTCATTCAATAAGCATGGCTTATTTGAGTTTCCGTGGGTTCCTGTGATATATTGTATTACTTCAAACACAAACAACTCATTACATCAAAATAATGCCCTATGTTCCTAGATTTAAATCAGACATAGTTCGGGAGACGGAAAACTACAACGGGCGAGGCATGGTCAGGGGTTATAACCCCAAAAAAGGGTTATGGTAAGGGTTAGGGTTAGGGGTCGGGTTAGGGTTAGGGTTGGGTTTAGGCTAACCCAAACCCTAACCCGACCCCTAACACTAACCCAAACCCTAACCCTAACCCTCTAACCCCCCCTTGCGCAATACCATACCATGCCTCGCCCGTTGTAGTTTTCCGTCCTCCGACATCGTCCACAGTCATTTAGTATAAAGTTTTACACAATTAACCAGTTATGAATAAATTACAAATACCAATGTAATCTTACTTAAGTTTCTCTGTATTTAACTACCAAAAATTGATATACATATCAACTATTATAAAATGCTTTGTATTTAAACAATTGCTATATGGATCTTTTTTAATTGTATTCTTTGAAAACTGTGGTTGTTTAATTTTATGTTATTGATTTAAGTGCAAATTATGTTATTGTTCATCAAGAAACAAGGGTGTCACAATCAGTAGCCAGATTGTCCTCGAAAGCTAATCGAAAAGCATGGGAAGCAGACTTTTCTGCCCGAATTCTACACGACGTCTTAGGGGTATGTTGCTTTTTAGTTAAGTTTTTTACGCTGTTGTATTTTTGTAAATATTTACATGCACCCATTGTTAAGACTTAATATTTATGTTTAAATATCATGTAATACAATTCAAGCATTTGATATAATTGCCTTCAGAATGTGGATGCTTTGCTGAGAAACTGGAATAATCGTCTTGCGACAGACCAAAGATTGGGTGAGTATTAGTATGGTCAATAACGAAACACCATATGTACATAATGTGGAATTTTTTTTGACGAATCACTAATAAAGTAGTTTTAGTTTAACCCGCAACATTATCAGTTTGAAGGGACCATTTATTCTGGAAATAGTTTTTTTTTATAATTTATTCTACCGAATATGGCGCTTTTCCAATTGTTTTATAATACGAATTAACCCCACCTTCACTTAAAAATTTACATTATTTTATTGGAAATTACATTTAAATAAATTGCATGCATTGTGGTACGTACATTATTAATTGATAGGAGCTGATCCTTTGATGTGCCTCATATACGAAACCGATAGTAGCCAAGAACTAGAGGACGCCAAGCAGCTGGTGAACATTCCGAGGATGTGGAGATTCCGAACACCAATCACTATTGAGCACATGCGCCAGACCCTCGCGTCCAAAGGTCACGATGGGACCAGAACTAAGCCACCTCTTGTTCTTCAACGTTTCATGAATGAGGTACAGTGTATTTTTGTAAATATCATATCCATTCGAGGTGCTGAGTACATATCATTTGGTTTTCTTATATCGGGCATCTCCTTATATCAATCATTTTATTAGCTCATCTATTTTTTGAAGAAAAAAAATGAGCTATTGTCATCACCTTTCAAACTTGGTACACTTACTTACTATCATGAGGGGACTGGGCAGGCAAAGTTAGATAACTCTGGCGTGCATTTTGACAGAATTATGTGCCCTTTTTATACTTAGAAAATTGAAAATTTTGGTTTAGTTTTGTGTTTAGGACCATTTTATTCCTTAAGTATCAAAGCTATTGCTCTCATACTTGCAACACTTACTAACTATCATAAGGGGACTGTGCAGGCAAAGTAATGTAACTCTGACTGGCATTTTGACAGAATTATGTGCCCTTTTTATACTTAGAAAATTGAAAATTTGGTTAAGTTTTGTGTTTAGGTCCACTTTATTCCTACAGTATCAAAGCTATTGCTTTCATACTTGCAACACTTATTAACTATCATAAGGGGACTGTGCAGGCAAAGTTATGTAACTCTGACTGGCATTTGGACGGAATTATGGGCCCTTTATACTTAGAAAATTGAAAATTTTCTTAAGTTTTGTGTTTTGGTCCACTTTACCCCTAAAGTATCATAGATATTGCTTTCATACTTGGAACACTCGCAAACTATCATAAGGGTACAGTAAAAGGACAAGTTGCATAACTCTGGTTGTCATTTTTACGGAATTATGGCCCTTTTTTGACTTAGTTACTTTGAATATATGGTTAAATTTTGTGTTTCGATCCACTTTACTTCTAAAGTATCAAGGCTATTGCTTTCAAACTTCAAATACTTTCATGCTATCGTGAGGCTACTGTACCTTGCTAGTTGAATTTTACCTTGACCTTTGAATGACCTTGACTCTCAAGGTCAAATTATTAAATTTTGCTAAAAATGCCATAACTTCTTTATTTATGATTACATTTGATTGATACTTTGACAAAACTACTCTTACCTGACATACCACAATAGACTCCACCCAAACCATCCCCCGTGCCCTCCCCCCCGAATCCCCCCCCGAATCCCCCCCTATTTTTTTTAAGATCATCTCACAAATAACCACCACAACCCTCACACTATACCCCCCCCCAACCCCACCCCCCCCCATTTTTTTTGAAACGCTTAAAAAACACAAATATTTATTTTTATTATTTTATGTTTGAAATACCGTCCAACCATTGCACCCAAGAATACCCCCCCCCTCCCCCCCCCCTCCGAATTCCCCCCCCCCCCTAATTTTTTATATTTTTTTTTTTATTTTTTTTTTAAGATCATCTCACAAATAACCACCACACCCTCACTCTAAACCCCCCCCCCACCCCCCCACCACCCAATTTTTTTTTTGAAACGGTTAAAAAACAAATATTTATTTTTATTATTTTATGTTTGAAATACCGTCCAACCATCGCACCCAAGAATCCCCCCCCCCCCCGAATTTTTTTTTTTGCATTTTTTTCGCATTTTTGGAAGATAATGTAATAAATGTCCACGCCCCCACACTATACACCCCTCTTCACTCCACCCCTCCCTCCTTTGTGATTGAAAATGAGAGTCCCTTCACCTTTAAAAAGAAAATAGATGAGCGGTCTGCACCCGCAAGGCGGTGCTTTTGTTAACATTAAGAACGAGGCTCTCGTGATAACATCACACGCATGTGCTCCAAGTTTTTTGTTTCACTAACATTACTACCCTTGAAAATATATACAAACACAACCAAAATGAGTAAAACGGGCATAATTGCATTAAAAAATCTTGCTTCAACTTAAATCTTCCAAATGTATCCATATTTCATACCTTTTATTGGGCCTCTTCATTAAATTGTATGGAGTTTAATAACACGAATAGCCCAATGGCACGACATAATGAAATAATGCTGGTATAATAAGGTGATATTTACAATGGAAAACGATAGGAGGTCTCATAATATAAGTCCTAACTCCCAGTATATATCACTTTTTAAGGTTTGAAGCAGGTAGTATTCAACGAACATGGAAATCCTGGTTAATGGGTTGAGGTATGGCGGGGGAAGTCAAACTGTTTCTTTCTGGTCAATAACTTTTGTTTCGATTGACAAATATTGATCAAACTGTATATGTAGCACAAAGACCTAGCATTTGGTTTTACTTAAAGCGTGTCCAGTCACTTAAAGGGGCCTTTTCACAGATTTTGGCATTTTTTAACTTATTCATTAAATGCTTTATATCGATAAATGTAAACATTGGATCGTAAAAGCTCCAGTAAAAAATCAAGAATAAAATTAAAAAAAGGAAAAGAACATTGCCCGGACCAGGTTTCGAACCAGTGACCCCTGGAGTCCTGCCAGAGTCCTGAAGTAAAAACGCTTTATCCTACTGAGCTATTCCGCCGTGTACACATACTGAATGTATTTTATACCTTATATAAGCAATCTTCGTAGTTTCACAAATTTAACGACAAAAACAGAACTCTCCAAATTATTCAATCGTTTCGCGTTGCAACGCTTTATAATTTTTATGTTTTAAAATCGTCAAAAGATGCATATAATGGCTATATTAGACCATGGTAAATGTTCAGTATTACTGTTTCCTCACAAATATCATAACTAAAACGAAAATTTGCGAATCTCAAACAACTTTTTTCAATTTTGTCAATTACCAAAGCGTGAAAAGATCCCTTTGAGGTCAGTGATACTAAAAGTATTTATTTAAAAAATCACATAGTAAATTTAGATTGGATGCAGTTATTGAACTTCAATTCTGTGTATAGGTAGTTTATATGCAGATCTAGCTTGGGTTGCTTTTTGGGCAAGTCAGATCAAGGTCAATGCCAATTTTAGAAAAACAGGGAACATGTGTTTTCTTTTTAATAACTTTAGTTGACATTGAATAAATGTAATTAAAATTAAGGTATAGCAAGCTTGCATAGACAGCTAGCTTTGAATTGTTTTTTGGGCATATCGGTGAAGGTCAGTGTAACTATAACTCAACGTTACTAAAAATAGAAAATGTTACCGGTTAATAACTACCCTTTGAATGGAGGTATGGCACTGAAATTGTGTGTGTGGCTTACTTATCTTCAGACCTAGCATGAACGTTCCTTGGGGCCAGTCATTTGGTTTTGTAGCTTTGCCATGTTGTTTTGACTGATACTTTAGCCACATATCCATTTGCCCCATCGTCGTGTTTTCCCAAAATGGTTAACCATACCATACATCAACCATACATCATTTATATCTTGACGTTGGATTACTTTTGGACAGAAATTCTTTATTCTTGGTTAACCCAAATTGATCCTTTAAGGAATAATGCTACTAATTAAAATTAAAAACCTTTTATATGGTTTATAAAACACTCAGCATCAATTGACCACATTTTGACCTTGAATTACACTTACTTTTCGAACTAGACTTATTCAAATCGTCTAATAAATCAATATTGACAAATACTTCAATCGGGACCATCTGTGTTTCTTAAACGCAGCATATATTTGGTATTCAAATTATTCTTGGATAGATTAATTTTATTTTAGCATATAAGTATCATTTTAACTCGGAACTAAAATTTAATATTCCTAGCTCTAAAAAAAGGAAATCGCGGGATTCTTCAGGTAATGTCATTTACCCAAGTACATTATACTTTTATCTAAAGATCTCCTGACACTTTGGTACAATGTTTTAGCCGTATCATGCGAAAATGAGGCTTATGCCATATAATACCAGCGTTGCTCACAAGGTTTCATATTTTCATCAGTGGACATGGTAGTTCATGATCACATATGACATTAGACCCATTTAACTTCAAGCAAAATACATATGAATACATTGAGTTATAAATCTTTACTGGGGTTTACATTCTATTAAAAATTCACACAAAAAACACACATTTTTTTTAGTAATCTTGTGTAAAATATAACGAGCAAACAAACAAAAAACTAAAGGTAAGAGAATGTACCATGTCTTTGTAGGACTGCCTGCTGCAGGCCCTCAGATATATACCAAATATTCTCCGTCTTCAACAAGCTCTACTCCAGAAATACCAGAAAAAACTCGACAAACTGAAGCAAACTCGATCAAAGTAAAAGATTTAAAGAAAGGTAAGTGGGGGGGTTTATTGCTCAAGTAAATTGTCTTATTTGATGTTATTTTTTTTAAGTAAAAAAAAAAACAATTGTAGGTTGTACTTGATGAAAACGAATTAACGCATTAGCAGCTGATTATTATTAATAGAGAACTTTAATTTTTATTTTTGAAAATACCTTCAAAGTTCTTCTATGTTTTAAAGCATATAAATAAACGTGATAAAAGTGAAAGATTGTTTAAGTATTTGATTAAAATATCATATGTTTAATCCACATTGCAGAGCACACGCAGTTGGTCATGAAACTGAAGGATTGATAAATGATTTTGCGTGTGCATGGGAAATCACAAGGAAGACCCTGAACAATATGGTGTATATTTCGTTTTTTACTTGTGCTTACATGTACTTTTTCCACGCAGAATAATTATGTACATTTACTTGAACATTTGCTATGTGTATAATTTCTGATAATGCTTTCAATGAGACGTATTTTCTATTTAGAACAATTACACAATTTATATAAACATGTGTAATATGTTCATTTAAGATGTAGCAGTCCATAGTTATAAATTATGCTGATGTAACACTTACTCGAGTATTAACCCTTATTTACCATATATTGAAACACGTTAGTAAACTGTATTCATATAAATATTTTAGGTTGCCCTACTGAGTTTGGAAGAATGTATGTTCCAAAAGAGTTTTGCCAACAAACCATACATGATGACACGCAGATAGCAGCAGTGTTTCTTCCGTCAACCAGTGGCCCGGGCCTATGTTCTTATGTCTTGCTGGATTTTCTTTTCCGAAAACAGAACAGCTTCTTAGATAGCTACATTAGGGGCTCCGAAGGTACATTATACACATAATTTTGTATAGCAAACTTTTGAACCTGTGCATGTTTTTGTTGGGATATCATTTTTAGCTCGACTATTATATATAAATATATATAGTGGAGCTATCTCACTCACCCCGGCGTCTGTCGTCGTCTAAGTTAGCGTTAGTGTTAACGTGCAAATGTTAAAGTTTTCGTACTACCCAAAATATTTTCTTTGTCCCTTGACATATTGCTTTTATATTTTGCATACTTGTTTACCAACATGACCCCAACCTATAAACAAGAGCAGACAACTCTATCAAGCATTTTGTCATAATTATGGCCCCTTTTCCACTTAGATATGCAGCAAATGTTAAAGTTTGCGTACTAACCCAACTATTTTCAATGTCCCTTTACATATTGCTTTCATATTTTTGCATTTTTGTTAACCATCATGACCCCAACCTTTAAACAAGAGCAGATAACTCTATCAAGCATTTTGTCATAATTATGGCCCCTTTTCCCACTTAGAATATGCAGCAAATGTTAAAGTTTGCGTACTACCCCAACTATTTTCAATGTCCCTTGACATATTGCTTTCATATTTGCATACTTGTCCACCAACATCACCCCAACCTATAAACAAGAGCAGACAATTCTATCAAGCATTTTGTCATAATTATTGCCCCTTTTATACTTAGAATATCATATTATTGAAAAATATATTTAAAGTTTGCGTACTACCCCAAATATTTCCTATATCCTTTGACGTATTGCTTTTATATGTTCCATACTTGTTAACCGACATGACCCCAACCTATAACAAGAGCAGACCACTGTATCAAGCATTGACATAATTATGGCCTCTTTTACACTTAGATAATTGAATATTTTGCTTAAATTGCCATAACTTCTTTATTTATGATCACATTTGATTCATACTTTGACAAAACAACACTTACCGAATACCACAATGGAATCCACCCAACAATACCCCACGCCGCTACCCATAATCCCTTCATCCTCCCCCCCCCCCCTAAACCTCCCCCCCATTTTCTTTTTTGTAAACATCATCTATAAATTCCCCCACAAAACAAACCCCCCACATTATACCCCCCCCTCTCACCCATCCCCCCCCCCCCCAACTCCCCTATCCGCCCCAACCCCCCCCATTTTTTTTCATTTTTTTTAAACATCATCTAATAAATAACCACACCCCACATTATACCCCCTCTCACCCCCCCCCCCCCCCTACCCCCCCCCCCCGCCAAAAAAAATTAAAAAAAATTCATTTTTTTTTAAAGATCTTCTTATAAATCATTGAATTAGAACAATTTGCCCATGATGGCTTACGTTATACTGTCAAGCACTCGAATAGTCGAGCGCGCTGTCCTCTGACAGCTCTTGTTTATTTCTATTACTACATTCTTAATGTAGTAATTATATGCTCACTTATATGTTCATAACAACAGTAGTCGTGGTAACAATGCTGTAAAGTGTATGTATTTTAAACAAAAAGACACAAGACACCCATCAATCAAACCAATGGCAGTGACTTCGGCACATCTGATCAGTTATACCCATGAACATGACTTAATACCCCTCGTGTTGGCCAACTGTCATTACTCTTTCGAGATGGGCGTCGGGACCAAGATTGAGTATGACTTTGCTGGCATGGAGAGACAGCTTATTGACAGGCTTCTCTACTCCAAGTCAATGATAGAATTCGGCCGTTTTCTGGAGGTTTGGAATATTCGTCTTTATAATTGCAGATTTAGTTTGTCTTCTGTATAAGTATAAACTTTCAAACATATAATCAAGTTGTCAGTTATATATGTTACAATTAAGGTTTGAAATGTGTTGTTTTTTTCTAAAAACAACTCATAATTTAAAATTATGTAATCCACATTCATTCATATGTTTATAACTGCAAACATGAATAAATTACTACATGTAAGCACACTATTTTGGGAACCATGAAAACCATAAATGATTGAATGGTTTTATTGGAAAGTGCAGTCTCAGTTCAGTGCGTTATATCGTTTTAATTGAAAGTATGTATTATACGTTTCAAATAACTAGTTGCTTTAAATAACTAGCGTTTTACCCAAATCACTGCAAATGCTTAAATAGTTACCACTTGGTATATAATAAACGCATTGTTATATCATTAGCATATTATAGCATATCACTTCATAAGAAGTTAATTTTCGTGTGTTACAGATCGATCAGATGATCTACAGGACTGAGGTTACTAATCAGAGCGTTTTAATGAAACTGTCAGAAAAAATTCCACAGGTTAAATGAAATAATTGTATTTTGTATTTCCTTTATCGTTTTGTAGAGCTTTCATAACAATACATATCGAATACCATTTAATACAAGCTCATTTAATAATGCTAGTATTTATATCTAATAAAACATTTTGTAATACGTTTTCTATTTCTTCAATTTGTTGATCAGTTTGTATTTATATTGAAACTTGTTTACGTTATTAAATTAATGATTCAATTGTTTAACGTTTATTTTTTGAATTTCCAAATTCAAAAAGCAAAATCTGAACGGAGCAGTGCGCACTCAAATATGTGAAGAACTAAGACGACTGCCTGATGTGTGCAGATCCCTCGATAACCTGGATATTGCTATCAGCTTTCTGAAAACAACTGGCGGTCATCCCACTGCACAACTTATCACATTTATGGTTGAGACATTGCAGATTGAAGATGCTATGTTAAGTCAAAAGGTAAAATGTTCAATATATTTATTTCAGAGAAAAAATATGTTTTTGTCATATTTGTAATAAAAATGAAATATGTTCAAAGAGCACATTGTTACTGGAGACCTGTTTATAATCTAGGCATATTAAATTATGTATTGGTGTTGTATTGCTATTGCTCTTGTATACAATAAGATTCAAACATTGCAATGACCAAAATGTTGCTATCATTGTCTCCTTTCATGCTATGTTACGGCCAAAGATACCATTTCAACATATTTCCGTTCAATGTGAAATGTGTGTTACATTCATAAAATTCATACATATGTTCAATTAATTGTCATGCCCAAAGGACACATGCTTTATAGATATATGTACATATATAAAAGTGTTAAGTAATCAATAGCTGTTGTTTTGTTGTTGCTCTTGCTTAAAAAGAAATCAAACATTGCAATGACTAAACTAAATTGTCTACATTTTAGGCACGCCAGTGCTGTGAGCTGCAGCATACAAGGGCGTTGTGGCTTCTCTTGTCATTCCAAAAGTCAAAGTTTCTGATAGACTATCGACAGAGTACAGAGGTGAGTTAATAAACGAGCGCACAATGTTGCCAGCTGTGTACATGTTAATCGTTTTCTCTCACCATGCAATGCTACTGATGTTTATTGTACACGTTATATGGATATTGTAATTGTAGCGAATTTGCCTGCCTTCGATCAGTTTGTTAATAATAGTAGAGTGTAACCATTGCTCTATACGGCATCGTCCTCTTACAGTGATTCGGATAAAATAGATCCAACGCTAGCATTTCAATTTGGGTAATACACATATTTTTTTCTGAAATTAATAAAACATTTTGCATTATTGCCTTACAATATAACTTTTTACTGCATGACTATAATTTGTAACTCACTAATATGAATTGAACATTGTTTACTAGTATCTCATTGCTGTTTCATAAGGATGAAGTAGATAAGTTTTTACCCATTTTGTAGAATAGTTTCGTCTAGGGTATCACGTGACTTGTCTGTATATAAGCAGTGGCTTCTCTGCATTAGGATGATTTCGAAGTTCTGTTCTGTTCTCAAGGCGTACAGATCGAATACTAGTATTATTAGGTAAATAACTGTAGCTTTCTGTGTACTGAGTAATTCCAGATTGTGGTCGGAAAAGTGACAGAACTAGTTGTTAGTAAGGGCTTGTCTACTGAGTAAACCTAGGTGGAAAAGCGACAGTCTAAATCTAACACTAACAGTTTAGGCTTTGACGTTCGTCTACGCATAGTTTTAGACTAGTTTCATCCATAGTTTTAGACCAGTTTCATCCATAGTCTCAGACCAGGCTCATGCATAGTTTCAGACAAGTTTCATCCATAGTCTCAGACCAGGCTCATCCATAGTTTTAGACTAGTTTCATCCATAGTCTCAGACCAGTTTCATGCATAGTTTAAGACTAGTTTCATCCATAGTCTCAGACCAGGCTCATCCATAGTTTAGACGAGTTTCATCTATAGCCTCAGACCAGTTTCATGCATAGTTTCAGACTAGTTTCATCCATAGTCTCAGACTAGGCTCATCCATAGTTTTAGACTAGTTTCATTCATAGTTTCAGACCAGGCTCATCCAAAGTCTCCGACCTGGCTCGTCCGTTGTTCTTATTTATTAGCTTGTTATATTGTCCCGGTTTTGTAGATTTCTACTGTGATTTATTATATGCATCAATCATTGTTCCAAATCCTTTGTTTCTAATCAAACTGGTAAAGCAGCCAGGCGAAAATATTATATCCTTAGCCAGCGTTAAATCCTAGTCTGGTTAAAGTTACCTTGCACGTTACATAATATTAAGAAAATAATGACTGTCATTTGAACTGTGTTCCTTTGAAACACTGATGTGTAATTATTTTTCAGGAGGTGTTTGAAACATTACAACTTGACATGTATAATGATTTGGATGCTCAACTGGAAGCCGGTTCCTAGATTACATTAATAACCTTACCGTTGATAAACTTACGAACATACTGGAAGTCATGCATGAATTCCTGCTACTCAGTGTGGCCATCCGCCAAAACGATGAAAATGAGGATTATATAGACACAAGCAGATATATGTATGTACACACACCTAATACATTCAATTTGTTTGAGTGGATCATCTACATACACCTCATATTTACACTTGCACAAATGACAAATCATTATCCAATTATCATACATATATATTATGTATTTCTTCTATGTTTATACAACAGAGATTTAGGGTTTTGTTTATAATTTCTCCACAGCTCCTGAGGTTATGTTTGGGGAGTTTATGCCCTAACAGAGTGGGAGGCATTTAAATTAATATTACACTTTTCCGTACGTGCTTTAGTCTCGAAGCTTTTGTGTTCAACTCTAACTGCTGGGTGGATCAAACGTGTTCAGCCTAATGATTTTAATGTGTAATCATAGAGACAGGAACTTAGCCACAACCAGTCTTGGCAGAATTTCTACCCTTTGTTTATTTTATCCACAATATAGTTTATGTGTTAATTCTTTTTAAATGGCTACGTGGATCTCGCTCAAATTTCACAGCTGAATGACCTTACATTGATATATGAGTGTAACAGAAGGAATTATGACTGCGACGATATTTTGGCAAAATGATCCTTTGTTTGCTCTTCAGATTTAGACTTAATAAGATTCGCAAGCGTGTGTACTAACACCTCTGTTACTGTTTGCCAGATGTTTGCTCAAACTTTTGCATATGAATACCTTTATGTGTAGATAATCGTAAAGAACTGATTTTTTAAAACCTGTTTTGTCTGAATTTTTGCTGTTTGTCTGTTTTATTCGCCTCCCCCCGCCCTTCGTAAAAAATAGCATATAGAAGTCGCAATATCCCGACTGTGTGTTGGTCAGTGCTATAACTTTGCTTTTTATTGATGGAATTGAAACAACTTGGCAGAAATGTCAACCATGGTATGTAACACCAGTCTGCCTACTTCATAGGTCAAGATCATATGTTTGGGTCAAAGGTTTAAAAAATCACAGAAAACGTTTTCTTTTAACATTAGTGGAGTTTTGAGACAAAAGTGGAATGTGGTATCGTCTGTGCTCTATGGACACATGTTTTATTCCAATATAATTTAAAAAAAAGTCCTGCAAATTGTGTGTACTGAACTCGTCTTTACCTCCTGAGTCATTTGATTTAAACCTAAACAGCTGAAAAACCTTCATGAACAGATAATATTAAGAACTGAGTTTAGTTGCGAACAGTTGTGGATAATTTATTCCCCTTTGTCTGTTTTTACACTTAAGAATATGTAGATGGTATTTTTGTCGATATCATTTTGTTCAGTTGATCTGTCTGTGTCTAAACCTGTGAATTTTTTTTTTTTTTTTTTTGGGGGGGGGGGGTTAGAATGTGTAACACATTTCTAAAAACAAGTGAAATATAATCCTAAAATAATTGAACCATGGAATTTATATGAAATGATGCTTGATTTTTACAGATTTGTTGATGGGTTGCGTGCATATGTTGAACAGAGTGTGTTGGCTCTAGATGTTGCAACATTGGAAGACTTTCCACGTGATATATTGTACAAACATGGAGCAAAAGCCTGGGTTTTGGCTTACACAACTTTGACCAGAAAATTAGGGAACAGGCGGCGGTACTAAATACGCATGTATGTTAGAACTGTGATTGTTTAATTTTGAACTGAGCATAACTTGCACAATTGTTTTGTTGTTGATTTAATATTGTAATATGTAAATTGGAAGTTTATTTAATTATTATTTGTTTCCATTGTAATTTGCGTGAAGATACATCTATGTTTTGTAAATAAACCAAAATGAGACTGTATAAACTGACTATTTATATAATGAACCTGCAATTGATTGATTGTTACGCTGTGCGATTTGATGTATAACTGATATTTCTGCAAATTATTTTTAAAATGCTTACACATGTTATTATTTGATAGCATAATATAATTACTCCAACAATATATGTGTTATATTTAACATACGTCAGCACCACTACATGACACAAGCAGTGTACTGAAGTGCATGCACTTAAATGACGGCATTAACAGTATATGGGATAAATTACTTATTTTATGCTATTTATACCAGATTATCCATTCTTAGTATAAGTGTAAATTGGATAAATACTGCTTATGTAATTGCATTATCGTTTAAACTGTGTGTTTATTACATGTATGTTTTTACACTATTCTATTTAACATTTTAAGATAATTGATTTTTTTTGTTTTATATAATATTAGATGTTATTTCCATTTATGTTGTATTCGACAAACTTGTCTGGGCTGGACTGAGTGTTTTACCATTTATAATTTAAAATTATTCATTACAATATTATGACTTTCCTTTGTATACATTTATATTCTATGTTCATAGTGTAATACATTTGACGATTTATAGATTTTATTATGTTTTATTATTTAAAATGTTAAATTGTATGTTAGTAAGTAGTTAATGGGAGTAAAGAAAACATCAAATTATGGAGATTAAATGCTTGAATTCCATGAGTTTGCAATAAGATTAACATCGACATATTAGTAATGACGCAAGTGAAAAGGCCCGTTGATTATATTTGTTTATTGAAATACTTTCAAAAAGAGTGCTTCGAAAACATAATCTCCCTTAAAATGACCATAACAGATAAAGATAGATGGTAAGTTAGCAATTGTCAACATTACTAAAATATAACTTAAGGTGCAATAAATAGCAGAAAACACGTTATGTACACAAATAATGCATTTGCATCATAACGTTTTGCTATGATTTTGCTATTTGGTTTCATTTATATTTTATTTTGTGTATTGATTAAAAAGCGCCGTGTCGTTGCTTTTCTTTCAACATACTTAAAGCGATTTATGTTTTTATCGGCCATTGGTATGATGTATCGATGAGCTGCTGAAACTTTTGTTTGTTCATTAAATTTGTTTATTGCATTACATTGAGGTTAAACCTATATCTTTAATTTATGTTATACATTTGTTATTATATATATTATTTTATATATACGGACTTATATAAACAGTTCGACTACTCTTTTCCTTTTCCTTTGCCGTTCCAGACAAAACACACAACAGCTATATGCAATTAATAAACATAACCCATACAACATACCATCATTGCAACCCCACCCATTTTGTATTACCAGTAAACATTAAGGTCTCATTGGCAACCGAGCCCTATTTATATATATATATATATATATATATATATATATATATATATATATATATATATATATATATATATATATATATTATAATTCTTCGGGCAGCAGGGATAAAGTTGACATACTTCAGCTCAAAATTAAAGATTTTCATCTGCAAGGTCACAAGGGCAGATCCGCACATAATGTAGTCGTGAAGACTCGGCGACGACCATATATTATATATATATTTATATATTATAGACAAGATGTTGGTGACATATTTCGTAGTAGAGCAATATCTCATGTGAGTACCGGTATATGCTGTTTGTGGCTGATTGTCATTTTTCGATATTTGAAAAGTATAAATGGTAAGGTCACACTACTGAGAAGCCTTTGGATTTCAAATCGCAATGGCATTAAGAGGGTCAGAATCACGTGACTGTATAGGGTTCACAAATGGATGTTAATATAAGTAAACACACCGGTAAGTGGTGCTTTTTTAAAATAAGTTTTTAAAACATTTTTTTTAGAATTTCAACTCGTGCATACAAACAGTTTTTTATGCGGCTTATGGCTATATGAAAAACATCAGAATTACTTTAATAATCATATTATTATTATTTAATAAGCCTGTGTTCTTGGCCAAAGGTTCGATGTTTACAGCCATTTATATACACGGTTATGCTGCACGCAAAGTGAAATTTTGGCAACGGTTTTAGACGTGTTCAATATTAAAGTATTATAGCTTAAGGTATCTCCACAAGCTGCAATACAAAAAGGTGTTGTTTATGCACTAAAGATGTTTGCAAACATATTTCAATAACTTATATATAGATATTTGCAAAAATAATGTTCTTTACTGCGTGTTTTCATTCTGTCCAGCCCGCGTGTAAACCCCGTTGATCCTGCACCCTGTTAGTTATACATACTGGGTTTTATTTGCTTTAAAGTTTTTATATTTTCGCGAGAAACTGGGGTGTGTCAAGCGTTGCAAAATTTAATGTTTGCAGATGTATGAGGTACATTTGTGTATACATGTATACCGGTATGTTCTAAATCTCAATGTATGCTTGTGCATATATGTTATAATAAGCCATATATGTTAATAATAAAATCCTTTATATGTATAGAATAATTTGTGTTGTGTTATTCCATTTTGCGTTCGATATTTTAATTTATGTGTGGTAAAACACGGTCATATAAATAAGGTTACACTATTTCCAAATCCCATAGGGTCCCATTATTAAACTGCCATTTTGTATAAAGCATTTCCTTGTCTGTAGGATATATCAAATTTGCCAAGCCTGGTATCACTTTAAAGATGGATCCTCTTCAAATAAAAAAAACTTCTCCCACATTTTAAGAAAATATACGGATTTCGGGAGTGCGTTTTCGACAAAAGAAAAGTGCTTCAATGAACGCATCCAAAACGTTCGTCTTCTAACGTAGTCCCACAGTACATGCGCTTAAGTAGGGGAAGTAAAGGATATCATCAAGAAGACAAGATTTGGTTCTGCTCCTGGACCTAACGCAATCCCGTAAAAAGTGTACAAGATGTGCCCTCGTCTGTAAACAGGTTATGGGGAGACTCCCGAAGGTGGTATGGAGGAAAGGCGAAGTACCAGCAGCCTGGAAGGAAGCAGAAGGAATGTTCACACCCAAGGGAAAGAACTCCAAGAACATCGACCAATTCCGGACCATTTCACTGCTAAACGTGGAAGGGAAGATTTTTTTGCTATCCTCGCCAGAAGACTTATGACCTACCTCACAGCCAACATGTACATCAACACCTCTGTACAGAAGGGAGGCGTTCCCGGCTTCTCAGGCTGTGTAGAGCACACCAGTGCGATCACCCAACTGATACGAGAAGCAAAGCAAAGCAAGTAAGAATGACCTCACAGTCGTCTGGCTTGACCTTGCCAATGCATATGGCTCCATCCCATACCAGTTGATCTACACAGCCCTCCAACATTACCATGTCCCAGCCAGTATCCAGAAAATCATCACGAGCTACCTGGATGGTATCAAACTCCGGTTATCCGTAGGTGACCAGCTGACGGACTGGCAGAAGCTGGAGAAAGGAATTGTCACCAGATGAACAGTTTCTGTAGAACTCTTCATCATGGGAATAAATCTTCTGATCAATGCAGCCCTCAGAGAGACACGCGGACCAAAGACGGAATCAGGGATCTACCAGCCATCCAGTCGAGGCTTCATGGGTAACCTCACTCTTACCAATACTACACATGTACAGGCGAGATGGATGTTGACTGCCCTGAAAGACGTCGCTTAATTTGCCAGGATGAAATTCAAGGCAGGAAAGTCAAGATCTGTGATCTCCAAGAAGGGCAAACCGACAGATAGATTCACCCTCCAAGTACAGAACGAGAGATAGAAGCGATAATGAAGAGCCCTATCAAATGTCTTGGGGAAATGGTTTGATGCAAGCTTACAGGACAGGACAGCGACAATGTCTAAAAGCTTGAAACTCGGGTAGATGAGGGCCTGAAGAAGACCGTAGCAACCTCCCTGGAAAGTTCAAAGCCTGGCTATACCAGCATGCCTTACTACCAAGGCTTATCTGGCCCATAATGCTGTATGAGAGATGAAACACACCGTTTATAGCGCAGTTATAGAAGCCTTGAGAGAAACTCCAGCCGACATCTAAGGAACTGGCTAGGAAAAACCCCCATTTTCTTCAACGTAGGACTGTACGGAAAGAGCAACAAGCTTCAACTCCCACTGTCCTCATTGGTGGAGGAATTCAAGACAGCCAAGACAGGACTGGTACTCCCCAGATGCGCAGATACGAGAAGCAGGCTTTATTACCCGAACCAGCAAGAAATGGTCGGCCACTGAGACTGTCAGCCAAACAAAAGATTCGCTCAAGCCCAGAGACATTGCTGGGTTGACTGCTGTCGACGTAACGGGATTGGTGCGACAAACACGCTTCTGTGGAGCCGAGCAGGCAAGAGAGAGAGGCGCAATATGATTCAGGCAGAAGTCAGGAAATCAGAAGCAAAACAAGAGACAAGCTAGAGCGGTATAAATGGGAACACGGGGAGCATGGACAACATGGAATACAATGGACAGGAAAGTGACCTGGGGCGACATCTGGAGGTACGACTCCATCAGACTTTCCTTCCTGCTTAGGTCAGTCCATGACCTACCATCACCCGAAAACCTCTTCCGTTGGGGACCTATTCCAGACTCTCAATGACAACTGTGTGACCGTCCCGGTACTCTAGAATATGTTCTTTCTTGCTACGGCTCTGTCACAAGGAAGGTACAGATGGCACCACGACAAAGTCCTAAGAGAGGTGGCTGACTGGCTGGAACAAGAAAGGAAACCGGAACGCAGTAGCACACCGCGACAACAGATGATCAACTTCGTGAAGCCGGGTGAAAATGCGCAGGGACAGCCGGCGCAGAAAACCTAAATCATCAATGGAGCAACCGGATGGAGCATGATGGTTGACCTTGACAACACGTTGTTCTTCCCAAGTATCGTGCAGACAAACCCCAGGCCCGAAATCGTGCTGTTGTTAGAGGGCAGGCAACGACACATCATGATAGAGTTAACTGTACCTTGGGGAAATTGAAAAAAGTCCAAATTTAAGAGCTGCTAGGAGCTTGCAACCAAAGAGGCTGGCGTACTTGGATGTTCCCCACAGAAGTAGGCGTTAGAGGGTGCTGTGCACAATCCATGTGCCGACTGATGCCAGAAGTCGGGATACTGGCAGGGATAGACGTCGGACTATCCAGAAACTAAGCCAAGCTGCAGAGCGGTCGCCCAACTGGCTGTGGCTGAGGCGAGATATTGCAGCTTGGAAGAAGTAGAGCTATCGACATTCACATCGAAGCTACGGTGGCCCCATCCTCTTATGATGTCCATAGTTCAGGGGCGAAACATTGACGACGGATGGATTCCATGCTGATGATGAATGTCGATAAGCAATACACAACCACCATATCACCTGAGTCTACAGGAGATTCGTGGGTGGGTGTGATATTGCATTCAACTCAAAACATGTTAGGTGGCTGATCGGTGCGTTGTTGTTGAGGCGGATTTGTGTTTGTGAGATGGTCGGATTTCGGAGTTTGTTTTTGTTGCTGTTGAGTGTGTTGCTGTTGTGCTGGAGTTTGAATGTTGTTTGATGTTGATGTTGCTTAAGATGTTGTGCTTTGTTAGTGTGTTATCGGTGGATGACGGCAGATATTTGGTACTGTATGTAAGGTTTGGTTCCTGCAATTGGTGATGCGGCTTTTTCGGGTGGTGTTGCTGTATTTTGTTCGATACTATATTCTGCTTCGTTTTCAGCAAAGTTATTTTGAAAGATAGAAAGGATTTCAGTGTCCGATTTCACAACCAACTGTTTTGCGTTTTGCTAGTTGTGCCAGATTAGGTCGTATGTTAAGGGCTTATCCATTGTTATGGAAACGGTATCGGTTTTATTACCTACATCCAATACGAATGTATGCCACTTTTAAGGTACCGGTCGAAGCGTTCTCTCTACCTCTAATCTCACGGAATTATGTTATCATCATTATTGGCATCATGATAAAATCAAACACAATTATTGCACCGACCAAATGGCATTGGCAGTCAAGCGTGTGTCTATATTTTCATAATTTACTATTTTGTTTTCTGGTATTCATTAACGCACGGACGTGCTCGCTAGTATCAATGTTTGTTAATTAATTGCAAATGTGTACGAGCAAAAATAATTCCCAACAGAAGATACCGAGGAGAAACTTTTCCGTTCAAAATTCTTTGTATTAATACAATAATTTAAAATGCATATGTAATACTTAATAAACATTGAATTTGAGAGCAAATAAACGCATATGTGTTTGGAACACATTGTCTTGGATCAGTATCGATTTTAACTATGTGTAATTACTTTAAATGTGTCGTTTCACAGGATGTATATATTGCTTGATAATTCTTTGTCTTTAAAATCATGAAACTCTTAGAAATATGTTTATCAAAATGAGCTATCAATAAATGATCTTTTGTTTCAGTTTGTATTTGCGTTTTTGTTGTGGAATTGAGAAGAAAAAGAGGAGGGAATTTTCTGATAGCGATGATTGATAAGGACGAAGAAGGTGATACTTTTTATGGCGACGATTATGGTTATTGCTGCTGATCATGAAGATGGTTTTGCAATGATTATAA